>NC_044507.1:12462043-12464543 GCF_902362185.1 Chanos chanos
ATAACAATTGTGATATATATTTAGATTTTCTACTCATGAAAATATGATTGACTCTTTACTGGGGTTTTCCTGCATTTTTCAAAGCTCTCTCATTAAATCTCCTTTCTCAGCCCGACCTGAGCCGCCTGGACAACTATGAGGAGCATTTGCAAGTGATGAAGAGCCAAATGAAAGAAGGTGCATGGAAATAAAAAACTGTTTTTTTCAGGAGAGGGAGGGAGTGAAAACTGCAGTAATCAGTGAATTTGCTCCAAAAGAGAGAGTATATTAGCGAAAAAAGGCCGCCAAGAATACTAATTCGTTGGCCTCCCACTGGAGGGAAAATGGCCCTCTCCAAGCAAATGGCGAGGACGTATTGACGGTCGTCTGATTAACATTATTGGCAAAATGTAAATATATATTTATTGATGAACTGAGCTTTCAGAGAGCTCTCCAGACTGACTGGAATTTCATCAGAAATTTAAATTGAGGACTCAATTTCGAGGACGCGTTCATTTTGTAGTAGGTTTTACAACTGCTGTGAAGCGAAAGAATGTTAGGTGCTGTTCGTGTGCACACGTGTGTGTATGTGTGTATGCTGTACGCAAATAATCTTTGCATTTTTATGGTCATGAACAAGAAATGATCTTTATAGTAGAAATTTCCGGCGAAGTAGACAACAGTAATATTAACATGGTTGTACTTCATCATTACATAAAGAAAAACATAAGAAAAACAGAAAAGTTCTTGGTCTTCACTGGTTTTTACATTTAAATTTAGGAGGTCATTGAACTGAATTCTGCTTGATACTGACCTCTCAGTGGACGACTGTGCATCCACAAAAAAAAAAAAAGAAAAAGAAAAAAAGTCAGAAATACATAAACCATCAAATTACAGCTACAAACACAAAAACGTAAACCAAACCAAACTCTCTATACCAGGCTGTAGTTCTATCTTGCAGGTTTCATCCGTCACAGTAATGAGGTATTGTCTTTAAGGTACGCTGGGACTCTAACATTCCTGCCGCCCACTCTGAGAATCAGAAAAGGTCGGTTAACCTCTAACCCCCGTGTCAAAGGAGACGAGACCACCCCCATCCCTTCCCTTTCCAGCTGACCGTAACATGAAAGCAATCCGAGGGAAGGCCGTCAGTTAGAGGAGTGGAAGTCCAACGCGTTTTTATGCACAAGAAAACGTGGCCTCCAGGAGCTAACCACCTGAAAACGTACACTGCTAAATGTTCCAGAGAGATATCTGACAGTGAGTGTGTGTAAGTGAGAGAAAAAGAGAGAGAAGAAAAAGAAAGGAACAGGGAGAAGGATAACGTAGCTTTCTATTAACGTCCCTCGACGTGTGGACTGAGAGTCTGTGTGTGTTCTGTGTTCTGTGTATTCCCCCCCTCAGCTGAGACACTAAACACAACAAACAGTGAAAAGATAGCTATGGAAAGTCATGTACTTAATTGTTAATCTCTCTGTTAGTACGTTTGCACAGTAAAACATAGCACAATATCTACTCTGTTAGTACATTTGTGCAGTAAAACATAGTGCAGTATCTATTCTGTTAGTATGTTTGTACAGTAAAACATAGTACAATATCTACTCTCTCTAATGTGAACAGTCCTGAGAGAATACTTACTGTAACTGCCAGAACACTAAACGATTATATTTGCACTTACAGAAACCCGCTCTGGTGTTGATTACTGACTAACTCTATGCACTTTTTGGTGAGTCATTCTCGACACAGAGCATCTGTTCAATGAAAAATTCATACGTTTAAATTCGTTCAATTCTTTCCAAAGGATCCCAACCACAACCGACAGTGTTAGTACAAATTTCATATTTTTTGTCCGGATTGCGCAAAGACGCTGCGGCTTAAATGTGGTCTTTTCAGCACTGTAAACATATAGAAATGAACAAAAAGTATAATGTTTTTGTGTCTGTGTAAACAGTACTTGGAATGGGTTTGCATTGCTTCTGTGAGACTAATCTAAAACAGCAGGTAGCAAACAGGGCCGCATGGAGAAAACAATGAAATAGTGAAGTCATTTCAACAACGCTGGGGCCTCAACCATTCTGTTTGAAAGACTTTCACCAATGAAAAGCAACAGAGATAAAAACATACAAATAAGCAGACAAACAAAAAAGGAGCTCTGTGCCACAAGCCTTTGTGTAATAAACTCAAAATGAGTTTTCTGCCACATAAATTGAAGTAATCTGTATTATGACAAAATTGACTCTTACTGTAACGTCCCTGTAAACCGCGTCATCGCCGCCGCTGCTTGTGTAATACTCTGAAACGTTAAGATTAAGATTTCTTTTTAAAAGGCTGAACGTCCTGTAAAGCTATCAGACCCACTGCTTCCTCTTTCTCTCGTTTTACTGAACGTTTTGTAAAGCCGGCCAATGTCTCTCTCTCTCTCCCTCTCTCTCTCTCTCCGTCTCTCTCCCTATCTCTCTCTCTCGTTTTCTTTCGCTTCATAGCTGTGACCATGACTGTCTTGCTCCAGGGCAACTGGGGT
>NC_044507.1:12469543-12489543 GCF_902362185.1 Chanos chanos
CTCAGAGGTACACCAATAAAACATCTGTTTTCAATTGGCACAAAGCTCCAGTGCCCATCTAAGAGGGGGAGGGGCGGGGGGGGGGGGGGGGGGTTGTGTTCCTATAGGCGAGGGTGTATTTATTGTACCCTTTTGAAAGACTCACGTAATCAGGCCTCCAAGTCTCCCACCCACCCACTCCACACTCAGGGGCACCAGGGTCCCATCAGCAGCATGTCCTTAGGGGAGTGGGGGAAGGAGCAGAGAGACTTGTGGACAATAGCATGGCTTGCTAAAGGTTCCCTGATTCAATCAGTGGAACTGCAGTTTCAGGACTCTATTACAGACTGAGTTATATATGCCCCAGGTCCTCACTTTCCCAGTTCCCTTTCACCACATCACTCTCTCCTAACCCCAACCCTACTGGAGAACCAATGAACGAAACCTCTGTTGAAACCAGCCCAGAGTTTAATATCCTTCATCAAAGTCATCAAACTAAACCAGTCAGAATTAGTACCTATGGCTGGTTCTGAGCGATTGTTTTATTCTGTTGTAGCTCCATGTTCTCTCAGGTGTTTTGTCTTGTCCTTCATTGGGTTTCCGTTGTAATCTGTGTAGAATGGAGGTTGCTGCGGTTACAACTTTGACGTTTTCAGCAGCTCCTCGGTGGGTCCCATCGTTTTAGTGGAAATGTCAGCACTCCTTTGTCTGCTCAGGTAATTAAAGCAACAGCGGAGCAGCTAGCGTTCATTAAAGTCTTACTTTGTGAAGAGAGTGTGGTAATTAGGAATATCAGAGCCAACACAGGGCTAGTGTCATTTCACAGATACTGAGACGAAGGATGGGAGATGAAAGAGTGAGAGAGAGAGAGAAACAGAGAGAGAGAGAGAGAGAAACTGTGGAACGACAGAGGCAGGTGAGAGTAAAACATAATGAGAAAGAATAAGTGAGCATGGCAGTAAAAGAGAGGGGGGGGGGGGGCTACTGAGAAAAAGAAGAGCTAAAGAAAAAAAAAAAATCTCAAATTTTCTCCAGGAAATTAGCAACATCCCTCTCCCTACTGATGATGAGTTGTTCACAGTTGAATACTGTTGGGGTGAGGCTGGTGGACAGGTGCAAATATATTCATTTAAAGTGTTACTGAAGGTTAGAGAAATGCTATCATACATGAAGCCTCAAAGACAGAGACTGCACTGGGACGTCATGTGATGTCATCCATCCTAATTCATCTGTGTATCTCCATTACAGCTTTCCTTATTTCAACCTAATGTGACCATTGCTGGGATCAGCAGACTGCAGTCACGCATCAGTCACCTGGGAGAGGAGGTTACAGAGGAGGATGTGGACAGATGGATGAGTGGAGAAGTGTAAAAGGGGGCTCCGGTAGAGGGACTGGCAACAGGCGCGTCAGCCACAGAAGCTGCTGCAGTGCAGATGCCAGAAGGTAGTTCCTCACACTGCTAGAAGTTTTACATCAGAGCCCGCAGTCGCAGAGAGATGGAACCAAGGATGGATGAAAGTGAAGAGGAGAGAGAGCGACAGAGAGAGAGATGGTGGAAGTGAGATAAAATGTGTGTAAGAGGAAGAGACAAGAGAGAGAGAGAGAGAGAGTGAGGGTTGTGGAGTGAGTGAGAGTGAGAGAGAGAGAGAGAGAGAGAGAGAGAGAGAGGGTTGTGGAGAGAGAGAGCGAGAGAGAGAGAGAGAAAGAGAGAGATGGTGGAAGTGAGGAAGTGAGATAAAATGTGTGTAAGAGGAAGAGACAATAGAGAGAGAGAGTGAGGGTTGTGGAGTGAGTGAGAGAGTAAGAGAGAGAGAGAGAGAGTGAGGGTTGTGGAGTGAGTGAGAGAGAGAGAGAGAGAGAGAGAGAGGTACGCTCGCTCTCATGAGAAAAGCGAGCTGCGTCAATACAGAGAGATTTTCCAGCCCATCTCCTCCTCTCTGTGAAGCCCTCCGGCTACAGAGATGTCGAGAGCCCTTCTACTGCCCCGCCCGAGAGAGAACAGAGAGAGCGAGGGAAGGAGAGAAAAATGGAAGAAAAGCCCAGAGGGAAAGGACTGGGTCGCCACTGGGCAGGGGTAGGGCAGTCGGAGTTGGCCCTGCAGAGAATGGAGGGGACGATAAGCCCTGGCATCATACATTGCCACAAACACATGCTAAAATATTCATAGACCCTAAACAAGGCTACCAGCAGGGGGCGCTGTCATGGCCAGTGCAAGTCTGTTACTTCAAAGGCTGTAGAAATTGTCATCTAATCTTTGGCTGAGGCATATTTGCACCCAGGCTGCTCTATGTCCAAACACAGAGCTCAATAAAGCCATTTGTTTTACTCTGAATACAGAGCAAGTCGACAGTCACGAACAAACACATCGGTCCGATATGTTAACGCTCAGGTTGTGCACTGCTGCTGGGAGTAAAACGATACCGTTTGAATTAGAAAAGTACATATTCTTGAAGGTATAATGAAACGAATAAAGAAAAATAAGCATGACAGAGTTTCATGCTGATGCTTTATTAAATGCAGTTTTACTAATTCCAGAACATAAAGTAAGCATTTAGTATGAAATCAAAACCCCCTCTCTCAGTGGACGGGCTAATGTGAAGTAAGCAAATGAAGATCAATATGAGCGTGCAGCAGGAGACGCTCGAACCACAAACAAATGCCGCCATTTCCTTTTTACCTCAAAAAAAAAAAAAGACCCTGTATGAACCACCCTCTCAAAAAAGAGAAAAACCTGACACGACAAAACGGATGTCCTCCTAAATTTTAGCCCGTCGCTTAGCGGTCCACGCCAGGCCTGGCAGCAGAAAACACATTAAGAAAAGCCTGTGGCCCAGTCAATTACACTGATTGGTCAGCTAAGTTGTGGAATGTGTACCACTCATCCATTTGGAGCAGACCGGCCATACCCAATGCATCAGCTCTCAGCTGGGCAAACACGCACATCAGACAGAAAGTAATTCTATACCCACTTTCATTTCCCCCGTGAAACAGTAGAACACTATTCACTCTCCGTACCCTAGGTGTGCCTGAGACGAGACAAAGAGAGAGAAATTTTATCAGCACAACACTGTACGTCAAAGCAAACTCACACAGGGGTATATCAGGGCTTCTAAAGCACGCAAAGGCTTTCTGTATGTCAGAGACAGTGCAGTTGATTTACAGTTTAATGTATAGAGACTGAGTAGGGAGTGTCTATGGTATATAACAGGGGTGCTGTTATACGCTGCGCTTTGGGCTTTCCTTATCACTATCAATATAAAACCGGCCACGGTAAGGGATGTTTAGATCTGGCTGTCTTTCAAAAACAGACATGTAGCCTCCTAAAAAAAAAAAAAAAAACGCCCGGGGCAAAATCCTGTCAAAGACACAGAGATAGACTCCGGATAATCTCCTGGACAACTCACAGACGACACAGGCCTAATAAAGAGAGAGAGAGCTGTAACCAAGCTTACAGTAAGGGAATCTCTGTCTAGAATCCCACAGCCTGGTGTGCTGCATTGTGACAGTGAAGTGAATGTTCTCTTTAATCAAACTCATCATGCTGAAATGTCTGATCAATATTTCAAAAGTCTGACTCACATTTCCAAACCAAGCAGGGTTGAAAAGTGAAAATCATGTTTTTTAGTCCACATCATTTCTCTTCTGTGATCACCTTTAGACAGCAAAGTCTTTGGGCTTATTCATTTTTCTAAAATAATAGTAAATGATATGGTCAGCTTGATATAGGATCTGTTAGACCGTCTGACTAATTCTCCTGATTATTCGAAGACAAAGTGTTGATGCTGTTCATATTGGTCTTGTGAAGTGTTGACCAATAAAATGCTGTTCATATCGGTCTTGTGAAGTGTTGACCAATAAAACGCTGTTCATATCGGTCTTGTGAAGTGTTGACCAATAAAACGCTGTTCATATCGGTCTTGTGAAGGGTCGAAGGGTCTCTGCAGGAACTAACATGATCATTTGTCAGAGTTTGCATCTTGTTTGTCTTTGCAACCTCCCCCCTTTCTCTCTCTCTCTCTCTCTCTCTCTCTCTCTCTTTCTCTCACCATATCAAGTGTCTTCTCCAACACACAAACTCACTCCCACACTGGCCCTTCGGCTACAGGACCGTGTTTGACTCCTGATGCCTGTGCTGCTGTCATCTGGCTGTGCTCTCTGCTGCAGCCAAGTAGAGGCTCAGGGTTTGAGGTGGCTATGTGAGCATGGAGTTCTCTCTGTATGTGCTGACATTAAAGGACCTGTATTGATCCAAAGAGCTCTCATGCATTTTGTATGAAGGAGACATTGTCAAAGAGGTATCGACGATGGGGAAAAAAAAAAGCCGTTTTTTTTTTTTTTTTTTTTCTGTTGTTGTTGCTGAACATGCTGAAGGGTGAGAAATTCTAAATCTTGAAATGGCAAAGCATGTATGTAAACCGGCTTTATCGGATCAAATAACCCATGAGCTCCCATCAACCCCCGACACACTCACTCAGGGTTTCAATGAGCTATTTCTCATGTTTTTTCTCTCTCTCTCTTTCTTTCTGTGATACACTGCTGAGACAGATGTCTACTTTCATCGAAAAAAAAGACCAAAAAGTAAAGGAAAGGAAAATGAGAGAGAGAGAGAGAGAGAGAGAGAGAGAGAGAGAGAGAGAGAGAGAGAAAACACCCTAATGGCAGTGTTGAGTGTCAGTTTGGAACACCTCACGGGGGTCTGGTGTGAGGGAATGAATGATTTAGGATGTCAACCAAATGTGCATAGGGTAAAGTTACCCCCCACCAAGCAACACTAAAGACTGCGGAACAGCTACAAAAAAAACCTTAAAAAAAAAATCTGTATTCATGCATGTTTTCCAATGTCAAAAACAGTTTGCTTCAATTTTGTATGTATGGTTAATTTGTTAATTTTACAACACAACACAACACAGCTTATGAAACACTTGTGTGTCTGAGATATTCACACAGTATTACTATGCTCTGAGTGTAAACATAAGTGGGTTGATTATGACTGTGCCATGTTCTGTACTACGTATCTGACGGTATGTGTACTGCAACTTCATGGTGTAAAATTCTTTAGCACTGTGAATTTCAGTACAAAAAAAAAAAAAGCAGTCATTTAACTGGATGTTTATAGTGAGTAATAACACTGTCAGAATGAGCCAATGCTAAAGATACTGTTTATTCACGTAATAAATTTAGTGATATACAATTTCAAACTCATTATAAATTCTTAATTTAGCTTCAAATTTGGTTTCCATTCTAGTCCTGTGCACCTGTCTCCAACACATACTGCTCTTTCAAGTCAGACAAAGTTACATATTGTTTTGCATGATTGCATGATTGCATGAACAAAATGATATTATATTACAGCATTTTTTGTAAAATTCTAAGCTGTATAACATGACAAAACACAAAGAGACTCCTATATGTATTTTGCATAAAACAGTAACACAACAACAGATGCTAATTTACATAATAAATAATTAATATTAACATTGCTTTTGGAGAGAAGTGCGTCGGCATGCTTGTGTGTATGCAACATTTGTTTGTCAGTATAAAAGGTTTCTATTGCCCTTATAACTGTCCTCATACGAATAGACTTGATGCCTTTTTTTATGTGTTCCTGTGATCTATGTATATATATATATATGTGTGTGTGTGTGTGTGTATGCCAGTGAAATATGTTTGTAAGATTACAATGAGACAAGCCATCTAAGTTCATCTAAACAGAGAATCCATCACAAATACACACCAGAGCATTTGCCTTCACGACAAAAGTAAAATAGTGGCATAAAGGCTTTCAGTTACGGACAACTATGAATGTTCCATACTGATGATAATTCAGTGTCTCTCTCTATTTCTCCCTCTTTAACTCTCTCTCTGTCTCACACAGACACATAAACACATAGACACACACATGCACATACACAAACTACAATACATAAACTGATGCACTAAAATGACTACTAAACATGCACATGCGCTGTTTTTGTTAGGTGTAGCAAGAGAATGTAATCTTTTCAGCATCCGAAAAAAAAGTCTTTAAGCAGATTGTGCACAAGTATGTCCCGAGAGTTTGATCTCACTAATCTACAAATGGCTTCTTGTTATTAAACTACTAATTCAAGGGATTAAAGGATCCATGAAAACACAATCCCCTTTACTGAGGCCTTGACGTCTGCTCAAGGTGGCTTAAATATTAATTAAGAACACACACACACACACGCTCCTATATACATATGCATATACACACACAATGTCTCTCTGGCATGTTTGAGAACTGACTTACAAGCACACGCAGACAGATGGTCAGCAATCCTCCATCCACACACACAGACCCCCCCTTCTTTCTCTCTCTCTCTCTCTCTCTCTCCCTCTCTCTCTCTCTCTCTCTCTCTCTCTCTCTCTCTCTCTCCCTCCCTCTCTCTCTCTCTCCCTCTCTCTCTCTCTCTATGATAAACTAGTGCTCACTCCTCCTCACTCTGTCTGACTTGTGCTGGCTGATAATTGAACTGCTTTAAATGCTGGTCTAACCTCCAGTCTGATTCCATCTCACTGATTAGTCCTCCCTGTCTCTTTTTTTTCTCCCTCCGTTTTTCTAGCTTCCAAAAGCTCATTTGAGTCCTGTGTATCTGTGATGAATTAAGATGAGCAAAAGCTTAGCGATACACACACACAGACACACAGACACAGACACACACCTTTGGAGAGAGACACACACACACCTTCAGAAGAGAGATGTACGCACACGCGCACACACACACACACACACACACACACACACACACACACACACACACACACACACACACACACACCTTAAAAGTGATGTGGAATTTTGACAAAAGAAAATCTTAAAATGTCCAGTTTATTTTGCATCAAGTAGAGCAAACATTTGTTTAGCTGACATCGGAGTATTGGTCCTGTGTTTAGGCAGTCAGTGTGAAAGGTATCTATAGAAAAGAATCTTAGAGAGGATGCCTGAGGGTGAAGTCTCATCTCTAAGGAAGATCTGACCTGCCTCAATGCGGCCTGTGTAATCCAGCTCCCCCCCCAGTCTACACTCATCTAAAAACACTGTCTGTGTCATTCCTACCAAATTCTACTGTTCATTTCACTCTTAAACAGAGAAACCCCACCCCACCTATACACACACACATACACACACACACACACTAAATGAAAACCACATTATCCATAATATCCATAAAACCATAATTACTAATTAAAATGCTCATGCTATTGCGACTACTGCTGCCTCAGTTTCTGCCGCTCTGGCTACTAATATTACCTCTGATGAGATTGATAATAAAAAATAATAATCATCTCTCCCGGCAATGACAAGTGTTCCAGTATTACATTTGGTGGCTTAATGGCTTCTACAGACGCAGTTTAATTCAGTACCTATGCAAAATCAATTCCCTTATAATCTCATTAAAGGACTGCACACTGAGCTGATTTCGAATGAATGTGAAACAGCGAACCGTACTGTGCTTCCCTCCTAATTGAGCAATAATTTCGACTCATTATTTTCCACCCATTATTAAATTAATGAACTTAATGGACTTCGTCTCCAAATTGCGAAGTCCTCTGGCAATGTGTTTCTAAATTCCATGCACAGGGTACTTTTCACAAAAAAAAAAAAAAAAAAATGTCCGTGAAGTGTGTGCGCGTGTGCTTGTGTGTGTGTGTGTGTGTGTGTGTGTGTGTGCAATTAGCCAACCGCTGTGTTTTTGGACATCTACAGAGTGCAGGTTTCTCTGTCTGTTACAAAGCTCTTCTTTGATAAATGTTTCCAGTGTGGAGAGAAAAACAGCTTTCTCCTCTAAACACAGTGGGTTTGGCCTACAATAATGTATTCCACACAGCACAGAGACTAGAGCTCCAATCATATATCAAATGGACCAAACTGCTTCTTTATTTCACACTGCGAGGGGCAAAATGCCAGCTAGAATTATTGCAACCACGGTGTTTTTCTTATAAAGTTGAAATATGTAAAAAAAAAAAAAAAAAGCCCACTTTAAAAGGAAGCAGATAAAATTGATAGAAGGAAAAAAAAAAGGTGTATTTGCATAACCGCAATGCCAGCCGATACCGCACAAACCACAAATGACATGGGTGTTGATATGGTTATTGAATTTTGCTTTTAATTAAAAACAAACTCCACCGCTCTGTGTCAAAATTCACCAGGGAAACTGTCAATAGTGTCAGGTGAGATGAAAAGTGCCTATACTCTAAACTTGTTCATCTCTCCATGAGGAAAGACAGACATAGGCAGGGAGAGAGAGAGAGAGAGAGAGAGAGAGAGAGAACACGACTCACAGCACTACGTCAATCAAACCAATGACATATTTAATTCCTCTGCCTATGCTGAGAGCATACTGGCAAAAATGGCTGTGACTCCAAAAAAACAAACCCCCCCCCCCAAAAAAAAATAAAACCAAAAAAAAAAAGGTCCTTCAGGGAAGCAGGACTATCGTGAGACTTTTATTTACAGCCTCTTCAAAAAAAACAAACCCCAAAAATAAACAAACAAAAAACACATACAGTACAGCAGATGCAAATGGCTAGTATACTGTACTCAAAAACGTGCGCACACAGATGCACAGAAACACACACACACACACACACACACACACACACACACACGCGCACCTGCTTCACACAAGGGATACCTGCTAAAACAAGGCCAGTCTTTCTCAATTCTTCACTCTTCAACAATGTAACGTCAACATCTATTTTTAGGTAACACTCAGTCTTATTGGACATACAGCTTCAAATATTAATCACTCAAAAAAGGAGCTGGCTGGTTATTGGTTAAAAGCAAAACACGGTTTACAGATACTACTCCTTCCTCTAGTTAGAGCTGAGCTCTCTGGGCCTTCTCTGTGTGAAGTCAATGTTAGTGTGAGCAAAAACTTTTGTAGAAAAAAACCCAAACCAAAACAAAACAAAAAACAGCCCCAGACAAACAAACAAACAAACAAACAAACAAACAAACAAAAAAACAGTGTTTGGATGGAACTGTGTGAAATAATAAGCATGCAGAGAGAAAAATAGACTGTATTGGCGCGGTAGGCTGGTCAAAGTGTTATTCAAACAACAGTAAACATACATATTTCTGTGGCTAAAAATGGTGATGTCAACTGTGTTACATTATAGAGTGTTTCAATGAGAATTATTTACCAGCTGTAGTCCTGTCATCTCTTTCTCTCTGAGCTCCCCTCTGACCACATCAACCCTGCCACCACAGTGGAGCTGAATATTTCTCTTTTTAGTGTCCCACACACACACACACACACACACACACACACACACACACACACACACGCACAGATAACGAAGAGACACTGACCACAGCTTCTACACGCACCAGGGGACAGAGGGAAAGAGCAGGGGACCACAGGGCAAAAACAACAGCACCAACACAGACACAGTCACACACGCACACGCACACACACACACGCACACACACACACACACACACACACACACACACACACACACACACACACACAACCAGGAATATAAGCACAATCAAACAATGAGTATTCAGAGAAAGAGACTGCCAGATGAATACCTCACTGAGATCTATACACAGAGATGCAGAAACAAACTGAAACAAACTGATTTACTACTACCCACCCACACACACACCCACCCACACACACATACACACACAAACACACACACACAAAAAGAACTTTGACCTGGCTGGTGTGTTGGTGTGAGGCTGACCTAATAGGCCAGGTAGGCCTGGGGCTGCAGAGTGGAAGAAAGTAGCAAAAGCACAGAGAGAGAGAGAGAGAGAGAGAGAGAAAGAGAGACAGAGAGAGAGAGAGAGAGAGAGAGAAAGAGAGACAGAGAGAGAGAGAGAGAGAAAGTGAGAGAGAGAGAGAGAGAGGGAGAGAGAGACAGAGAGAGAGAGAAAGAGAGAGAGAGAGAGAGAGAGAGAAAGAGAGACAGAGAGAGAGAAAGAGAGAGAGAGAGAGAGAGAGAGAGAGAGAGAGAGAGAGAGAGAGAGAGAGAGAGAGAGAGAGAAAGAGAGAGAGAGAGAGTAAAGAGTCCTCCGCTGAGACTTATAAAGATTTGGCCACAATTTACAGGCAGGCTTGAAATGGTTCTCTTGCCATCGGGCAGGCTGTGCTGTCCAAGCCCTCACATTTGGTTCATTCCCTTTGACACCAGCTCTTGATTAGTACTATAAATTCCCCTGAAATCAGTCAATAACCTATAACACTAATGTCACTGCTCTACCATACATTTTACAGGCTGAAAGCCACAGTTCCCCTTAACCCTTTACACCTGGCCTTGTCTTTTATTAGGCAGAGCAATGCTAAAGACTAGAACCACATTACAACCCTTTATGAGGACTAATGTGAAAGCAATGGTCAAAGGCTTTTTTCTCTCTCTTTCTCTTTTCTTTTTTTTTTGCGAGGGAACGTGGTGTATGGTCAGTTCATTTGGAACCAAATTAAGAATTACACAATATGCGTATTTCTTTTCTTTCTTTCTTTCTTTCTTTTTTTGAATAAGAAACTTTACAGAGACTGATGACAGGGTAGTTATAATCAAACTGAAAATCTAAAATCAAACTGGGTTTCAACTCCGGAGTGAAAAAAATCAGCTTCTTTTTTTTGTCTCTTCATAAAGCGTGTTGAGTTGCCACTGTTGGGTTCAGTTCTAAACGTGGGCTCTAACATTTCTGTCCGTTCCCCGCCCTGGTACAGAGTTGGGACACTTCTCTGTCATTACCCACAACATCTTACTGATAAACAAGCAAACTAGTTATCGGCACTTTTCTGTGGTCTCTGAAGACAATTGTTTGTTTTGTTTTTTTAAACACTGAACAACTAGAGCACAACTAGTGGTTTCCAGAGAGTTGTGGGCATATACATATATTATATATATTGCCAGTACTTTTGAATACAATCCATGCCAGAGATCCCTCACAGACCACTAATGCTGTTAGGACAAATATATCTGTAGTCAACTTTACATGTATAATTACGTATGCCTTAAAAATATATGCAAGGATTATGTTCATGTGTAATTACTACATTAATTAATGGGTAGTCTGTTGAGGCGAAGTAGCAAATGCAATCTGTTCTTTTGTTTTATTGTGTGACGAAAGCAAAATAAAAATAATTAGCTTATCCTTTCTCAAAACTACACAAGTAAGTTTTACAACGGTTTCGTTTTGAGCTTGTTTATAATTCAGCAGTAATACTGGCTCCAGCCATCAGAATAATCCTGAAACATGTGTAAAGCAACGGTAAATCTTTCCTCTTCTCGTAGTTAGCTCTGACTCCACATATCTCAGTTGGAGCTATTGCAGTAGGCTTTTGTTTCAACCCCCTAGTGCAGGCACTGCAGGGAGCTCTCACACGCCGCTGGCCAATCAGAATGTGGGAAAGAACCTTCCAGTATTCCGAACCTGCTGTTAAACTGACTCTGTGATAGTTCCATTTTTCACTTTTCCCCTTAATCAACAATGAGAAAATTCCATTCCCTCACCTTCAATATCATCATTCTGAATTCCTGCATAAGGTTTTTTTTTTCTTTTCTTTTTTTCTTTTTCTTTTTCTTCGCCCTCACATTAATGTGCTGGCAAGTTCCCAGCAAACTATAAAGAACTCATCTTTCCACTCTGTGCCCTTATGAGGTGGGGGGGCATTACCTCAGCTATACATTACAGAGAGTCATCCAATCAAAACCCCGGCAGTTAATAAATGACACTGATTTTATTAGTCCCCCTGGGTCGGCCCTTGACCAATCAGAATGTTGCGTCAACAGTGAGGTGTTGGAGAGGAGGTTCACAAGTGCCTTTGGCTGTTCAGAGGCGAAGCTGTGGCTAGCTCTGAATCATTAATGCCTGCCGCTCCACTTTATTGTTTTTAAGGCATTAAACAGCACATTGACGAGAGCCCTTAAGTCACACTCACACTCAGAGAAAAGAGAAGAGAAGAGAGAGAGAGAGAGAGAGAGAGAGAGAGAGAGAGAGAAAGAGAGAGAGAAAGAGTGAACAGGCACATCTGGATAATGGCTTTTCATTGGGAGGTTGACCATGTGTACAGAGGGAATAATGATAGCAGGTGCAATAAGTCAGAGCCTGCCTTTTAAACGCAAACGTATCTGTTTTCTTCAACTAAACTCTCTCTCTCTCTCTCTCTCTCTCTCTCTCTCTCTTTCCCTCTCTCTCTCTCTGTAATTTAAAGCGAACCCCTCCACGTGCTCTCACTTTCTCTGTTGTTATCTAATTTCCTTATCAGCTGTGCTCTCTGTGAATACAAAAGAAGAGCAGCGTGTGAAAAACTCACAGTAAAAAAGATGCTGTCTTTGCAACTGATCATGATTAGCTAGTTTGGGGAGCCATGAGCCCTAAAGCAGAGAGAGAGAGAGAGAGAGAGAGAGAGAGGGAGTTGCACAGACAGCTGCTAACTAACACATACACTCAAAGTATTTCCTACTGTGTATAGAAAAAGTTTTTATTTATTTTTAAAGTGTATTTTATTTTCATTATTTATTTATTTAGTTTGCTTTTTTTTTTTTTTGGTAGACAGGCAAACAATATCGATCTAGAATGTCAAAAAGTAAAAAAAAAAGAAAGAGCAAAAAACAAACAAATAATAATAAAAAAAAGAATCCTTAGAACAGTCCCACAGTAAGTCCTTTCACAACGGCAAAAGTTTTTCCCCAGACTTCCATTTTGCTGAATTATAACAACAGCATAAACTCCTTATGTTGTTACAAAGACTTTAATACCATTTAACCATAGAACTGACAAAATATTCAAAAGCTCGAAAGTAACAGCATTGAAATAAATAAAAAATCAGATCTGTACATAACTGAAGGCCATGGAGTGGACCATGTAGGTTAAAGTTAACAAAGAGTTAAAAACGGCAGATCAAATGTTGCTAAGGAGCTCATACTCTACACGCTAATTATTAGAGTTACACAATAATCTTTTAAACGGCGAGAGAGAGAGAGAGAGAGAGCGAGAGAGAGAGAGAGAGAGAGAGAGAGAGAAAGCGAGAGAAAGGTGGAAAAATCTGTCGTGTCACAGTCGGTGGAGGTGACAGAAATGCCCATAGTGATTAAGTCAGGCAGCTATATGTGTGTGTTCAGTCATGTGCCTCAATGCAGTGGATAATCACTCCAAACACACACACACACGCAAGCGCGCACACATGCGCGTGCTCATGCACTCACACACACACACACACACACACACACACACACACACGAATGAGACTTCCTCAGGAACGACTAATCAGAGCACATGACACTACTTCTGATACGCTGACCACATAATAAAACATAGAACACAAAGAATCAGAGAGATCAATTAAGACATTAACACACAATCATGTGCAACATCCTCTTCTGACAACGTAAAAGCAGTTCTGTATTCAGCTTCACGCTCCAAACTGGCTTTAAAGAATTACACAGCAACAGGGTGATATCAGCCCAGCCTGACCACACACACACACACACACACACACACACACACACACACAGACAAATCGTTTCTTGTTCCCTATTGCCAAAGCACTGGGTTGCGCAATCTCAACATGTTTGCTTAAGTTCATTGATTATCTGCTCAGAGTCTGAACTCACTGTACATGGGAGTGAATTGCCTCTTGGATGAATGGTAAGATATGGCCGAAACTCAATACGTTCCAATAAAAGTGAGCCTATCTGTCTCATTGGATCAGAACCACTTACCACTCCAAACATACAGGGGTTGGTGCAGTCTCAGTGCAGCAGGAGCTAAGCATGCTACTGCTAAAAGTGAATGAAACCTCCTTCTCTCTCTCTGTCTCTCTCTCTGTCTGTCTCTCTCTCTCTCTCTCTGCCTGTCTCTTGCTATCTTTCGATCAAGTTCTACATGCCCAAATGGGTCTGTCATCTTTAAAGATCAAAAAAACTTCTAAAGCAAACAATGACATTAATAACAGAAATAATATAGGAATAACAATGTTAAAGTGTAAAGTACTTCATTACTTACAGCAACAGTGTATCCAAGAGTTTTCTTTAGTGTGTAATTGTTTACTGTCTTCTCTCTGGAACAATGTCATGTATGATAAGAGTTTGATAAAACATCTTTTGTGTATCAACGTGCTGTAACAAATTGTTCTCTCACTTTTAGAGTGTGAGCACATACTCCCAGGAAGATTTTAGAAAGATTTCAATCAATTTATAATTAACGGTTTATTATTTAGGAGGAAGAGGAGATCAGTTTTTCTGGATTTTTTTTTTCTTTTTCAAAGAACTCATTTCTAGTTCTGTGATATTTGGGACAGTTTCTAAGAATCTTAAGCTTTGCAGTTCCACACTGATCATAATTTTTTTTTTTTTTTAGCATATTCCTTCTTTTCTTCTCACCATGGCTGTGTTCAGTGTCAGGCTTATAATCACTGCGTCATTAGATACTGAGGCCATTAAGGTGCATCTTTGGAGGGTTTTTTTGATCAAATTTGAATTCCCTCCTGAGCAAACAATAGCATCATCCTTCACTTACTTAATGAATTTTATTTTACAATATTCTTCATTATACACACACACACACACACACACATATATAGTCCTTTTCTTACACGTTATATTCGGATTGATTTGAAGAGATTTCTTTTGGGACTAGTAAATAATATTTTTGTAATAACAGAGGTTCATTCCTGTGTATAGTTAGCATGTCTTTAGATTCTGTGCAGGTACAATTTGGGTTTGACTTTTTCACTTCACTGAGTAGGGAACGATTTTTTTTTTTTTTTGATGAACAAGGAACTGACTAAACTCTGTTCTGCACATGTGGACTAAGAATTTGTTATGATCTTGTAATATTTTTCTCAAAATTCAAAAATTGTCATTTTCCTTTCTTTCTTTCTTTCTTTCTTTCTTTCTTTCTTTCTTTCTTTCTTTCTTTCTTTTTTGAGTTTAGCTTTGATCCGGAAGACTATTTTTCGTAAGTGGACCACAGACATCACCACTATACCAAATTAATAATCCAAACATACTTTGGGAAATTGTATTTATGAATGTATAAGTTTATATACATATGCATGTATGCATGTGTGTATGTAAGTATGCATATATGTTTTTTGGGGGGGGTGTGAAATCTCTTAAAATGTGTAATCAGTTCAATGAATATTTAATTCAACTTGTCCGTCCATAACCAGGTGTATGCTTTCTTTATGTAAATAATATCATGCATAACAGGGGTGATGGAACATAGTTTGGATTTGAGTATTTTTCACTTGTGTTTTCAGTTAGCCATACTATTACCAGTCCGCCCATATGAAGAGGGTCAGCAGATTGCATTCTGGGAGTGCTGGATCAATATGTCTCTGGTTTTTTCTTTTCTTTTCTTTCTTCTTTTCTTTTTTAATAGAGCTCAGTCTCATTATGGACTGCCATGGGAAGTTGGGCTGAGACTATAAATCCGCGGACATCTCCGAGGTTAGCATCTTTAACAGCGTAATCTACCACACTGTTATCTAGCAGAGAGGAGTGTGTGATTACACCCAGAAAATCAACCTGGGTTCTCTCATCAACAATATAAACACTCTCTGCACATTCAAAGTACCTGCTTCCCTTTTTTCACTTGCTCAACTGTAATAGTTTTCTGTTTGTGCAGTTACAAGGGTTTGATCTTAATAAACGATAATTTCCTTCCCTATTTTTATGAAATCTCTTTCTCGAAAGATTAGAAACCAAAAATGTCTTTCTGGGATTCTCAGAAGTACGCCTCTCTGGAAATTTGAAGGTGGTGAAATATTGGCACAAAAGTAAAGCTTCTTACTGGTTTTAAGAGGGGCTCTATCTCTTAAGCAAATATACGTTTTCCCCTTTCTTAACTGCTGATATATCATTTGGATGGGATTTCTCATGAGACTCTTTTGTTTTTGATATGGGAAAATTGTAAGGAGAGTGCACAAGTTTATTTTAGTTACTTGAATAATTTGAAGGGATTAGTATTATTATTATTATTATTATTATTATTAGTATTATTATTATTATTATGTCAAGTGAGTAACCCTTGGTTACTAAAACTTCTAACTGACATGCCATTTTTTTCTCATCCAAATGTTTAGCACGTCACAATAAAATATTCAAAACACAACATGCACATTCAATATCAGTTTATTGAATTAAAGCACTTTAGTGCAGTCATTTTTGTGAGAAAAAAGTTAATAGCGTTTCTATTATCTAATTATGATTTAGCGGAGCCCCAGTAATGGCAGAAAGTGAGTTATGATAGTCTCTGTGTGTAGACCGCGTGTTTGTTCTTAGAGAAGGGGCCGTGTTTCGTTCAGACTGCTGTAGTTTGTGAAGACGCTGCTGTTGTGTGCAGTTGCTGCTGGATGTGGTACTGATGCTGGCACGGAAGAGCTTTTATTAGAAGTCATTCTTAGAATCACTGGAGCATCAGTGGAGCAGACAAAATGGAAACATTTGTACAGTTTTGAACATCTAGTAGTTGATTCTTGACTGCTTCAGTTGTCAGTTTCCATTACCTTTAGCATCTACACGTACATTTAAATCAATAAAATGCAGATAACACTTTCTTTTAGAGGTGCTTCTTGTTTTGCAGTTAGCTTATTGATTTTGATTGTTGAGTGGTCTTTGACTTCAGTTAGATGCAATTGTTTCTTCCTCTGTTTGTTTGTGGTTGTAGTTTGTGACGGTTAGCCAATCTGACATCACTTGCGTGTGATTGACGATAATGTTTCATTTGTGTCTTTTCTCCATTTTTTTTTCCTCTCAGAGGATTCTGATCCATTTAATCTTTGTGATATAAAAAGAAAAAAAGAAAGAAAGAAATATCAAGAATATTTAAGAATACATACCAAACTACTACCAAACATTCCAGTAACCATGGTAACTCTCTCCCTCTCTCTCTCTCTCCTCATATCTCTCTCTCTCTCTCTCTCTCTCTGTCTCCCTTTCCCCCCATTACTGGCATCTTCTCTTGGCAGCAAAGCCCCTGCACTGCTCAATAATTCATTGTATTCAGAGCAGGACAGAAACATGCATGGTTCTCCCGACCCTATTTGTCTCTCTCTCTCTCTCTCTTCACAAAATAAAAGAGCAGCAGTTCACTCTCTCTCTTTCTCTTTTTCTTTCACTCTCTCACTTTCTCTCTTCTTTCCATCCTCCAGACAACCACCATCAGCTCTTACTGTTTTCCCATCTGAAACCACCAAGAAGATGAGGCATTTAACAATGATACCCAGATGGTTGTGGGTTTTAGTCCCTTGCAGATGGGTGTGAGAGGGGGGTGTGGTTGAAATTTGTACCCTAGAGTGGGGTTGAAGAAGCCTTTATCTGTCTCCCCCAACCCATCCATCTATATCAAAGGGCAACAGGGACATTCAAGCCAAAGGTAATTGCCCCGGATAAGAACATCTGCTTGGCAAATAAATATTCTAATGAGTGGAACATTCCGGATCCCCGGGCTGCTGTGGAGCTGACGGTTCTCCGGAGAGCAGACAGGTAAAGCTCAACACCTGCACGGTAAACAGACGAGATCCCCCCCCCCCCCCCCCCCTTTCTCTATTCCCCTCCCCGGGAACTACGCCGCGGAATGACAAAAAGCCACCTCCGGACCTTTGGTCAGCAGGAACAGGTTTAAAACATGAGGGCATCTCCAAAGTTGCCACAAAATCCCACTTAAACATCCCACAATGCCCTGCTGTAGGAAAAGTAGACAAACGGATAAATAAAAAAAACGGGGGGATGTACATCTATCATCAAATCATTCATTATCATTATCTCCACTGCAGTTAAGATGATTGATTTGTCTGCACTTCACTCTGACTGGTAGAGGTTCATTTTGGCAGGTACATTAAGCAGTCTGAAGATATGTGGACACAGAGAGAGTGTTGGGCGGTTGTAGTACGTTTCTGGTTTATGCTGCAGTCCTGTATTCGCACACAGAGAGCTAACACTTTACCTCAAAAAACCCTTCAGTGAGGAACAGAAATGAGGCTGGTCCTCCTAATGGACTAACCAAGGTAGAGTAAGTTCCTTTGAGCACACACACACACACACACACACAGACACACACACACACATCCTTACACATGCACACCTCCACATGCACACCTACACACACACACACACACACACACACACACACACACACACACACACGTATACACACAGATACAAACACTCTCTCTCCTGAAACGCGAACTCACAATCGATAGCCACAAACACACTCTACTTTTCCGCTCTGCAGTAGCTGGGGCAACGGGAGCTGTGCAGCTTGATTTGGTTTGACGATAACAGCTTCCTCATCTGAGGGAATTCTCCCTCAAAAGTACGTCCTATCAAATACACTCCAGTTCGCCCTCATACGTGAAATATTGAAAAGGACAAGGTAATCTATAATTAAACATATTTTAAAGGCATATATGATTCTTCTGTGTGTCCCAGCGATATGGATCTGAACAGCATAGCAGTTCCGAGGGAGTAGATGATTACAGAGTTACGAATACAAAACCTCTGCCCCCCCCAAAAAAAACAAAACTCAAAAGAACAAAAACAGAAAACAAAACAAAACAAAAAAGCATAAAATAAATCCCAGAGTTTCTAAGTGTAATTAATCATCTGCGGCCCCCCTGCTTTGAGCTAATGACACTTCTCCCACAAAAGTTCTCAGAAAAACAATTCTGAGCATCACACAAGATCAGTGAATTCATATCTGTCCGTCTATCTGTCTATCTACCTATCTATCTATCTATCTATCTATCTATCTATCTATCTATCTATCTATCTACCTATCTATCTATCTATCTATCTATCTAACTGTGTATGTGTGTGTGTGTGTACATATATGTGTGTGTGTGTGTGTGTGTGTGTATGTAATGAATATATATTCATTTATTTATAAAGTCGCAGTCGCTCCTTTTACACCTCCACTGATTGACTCCTTATTATGTAATATGAAGCTGGTAGGTGGAGTTTCTTAAATAAATAAAAGACAAACCAGCATAATGTGGTTTCGCTGCTCAGTTTCATAAAGTTCTACACACTGATTATATTAAAAAAAAAAATCTTGATTGTTCCTTTAACGTTAGCTTTTGCTGTCCCCCGATCAGACAGGGCCTCTGTAAATGGTATTCCACAAAAACAACTGGCCAAAAACAGCAAACAAAGTAAGCGTGAACATCTTCCATCAGTGAGCATGTTGGTGGACGGTTAGAGATATGAGACGACGTAGTCTTGGAGTAATGTTTACATCATGGACAGATACAACACCATGCGCTCATGCAATTCCATATATGTGCCGGTAAGGAGATTTTCCAGTGGAGTTGGAAACCAGTACAAATACCAGTACTCACACACTCACAGACCCACCCTTGCATCCATTCATCCACACACACAGATAGACACACACACACACACGCGCACACACACACACACACACACACACACACTGCATATACAGGATGCACCTTCTATTTCCCCCGTGCAGATTTCTGCAAAGGTAGCACTCAGCGGAAAAGCAGAAGACGCGACGTGTGTGTTTTACTCACCCAGAAATACATCATCATCTCGATGGCAGGACAGGAGTGTGAATCGGCACACGGAGCGAGAGAGAGGAGGAGGAGGAGGAGGAGGAAGAGAATGTGCAGCGGGACAAGTCCAGCCGGTGAGGTCCGATCGCCCGAACGCTTTTGCTCTTCTCTCTTCCTTTGGGTCAGCCCTCCCACTTCTCCACTGCTCACTGAAGCTTGACTAGATTCTCCCTCCTTTCTCTCTTCTTCTTCTTCTTCTTCTTCTTCTTCTCGTCTGTTTTCCCACTCTCCTTTTTCCCCCTTCTCCACTCTCTCGCTCTCTTTTTCTCTCTCTCTCTCTCTTCCTGTCCTCTCTACTGCAGTTGTTGTGCTTTCTCACTTGCCTTAATTTTTTAACAGGCCCCCTTTTCCTGTTTCCTTTTTTTTTTTTTTCTTTTCTTTTCTTTTCTTCAGAGATGACCAGAGGAGAGGGAGTGCTAGGAGTTGTAACCTCTTCTTTTTCTCTTTTGATA
>NC_044507.1:12499543-12552043 GCF_902362185.1 Chanos chanos
TATTGTTGTGAATGGGTATGGCTGATTTTTCAGAGTTCTCACACCACTTCCTTTCACTGGCTCCCTGAGGAGCAGGATTCTCTCTGTGGAGAGCCTGATAATAGACTTGTCACTCTGTTCAAGACAAACGTGCAAACTGCCCAATAAAAGAACTCGCTGATTTACTTCTATTTCAGCCATTCAGATGTTCAGTGGCATCCAACTGTCATGTGTGAATGTAGAATGGGGGAAACTAGATTAGTAAAAGGTGAGTAGTTTATTGTCTCTGAGACTTAATATCTCTGGAACCAGTGTGAAGTTACATAAGAGACTTTATCATGGGTGAATAGTGGGCCATTGACTGAAATAGCAAAGGCAATGCAATAAACAACACGAGATGTCAGAGTTAAATAGAACTCAATGGGAGAAAAGAGACTTAAAGAAAAAAAAAAACACTGAATTTTCCCTTCTTTGCTGAATGAAATCTTTAAATGAAAAAAGACAGAATTTCTAAATTAGATGATAAAAGATCAATTAAAAGTTGAACCATCTGGAGTTATATATATATATATATATATATATATATATATATATATATATATATATATATATATACACACACAAGGGGGGATTTAAGCCTGTAAGTCATGTGGAGAAGGAGAAGACAGAGATTTCAGTTGTAGAGATGATGGGCAGTTTTGTTGGAGCAATACAAATTACTCCAATGGGTAGAGAGCAGGTGAGTTTGATCAGTGGTTACTGATGGAGTATCCTGCTCAGACACCGAGTGAATTATGATAACCCGGGATGTCCAAATAAGAGATGGTGATTTCTGTGAGAATGCCACTACATCACAAAATATATAAATCCAATCTATCAACATGTATGCATTAGATCCTGCAGTGATATTCAGTTGGCATTTAATTTACATCAGTTTATCTCTGAACATCAATGTGAAGCCATTTAAATACAGCAATAGTTATTCATAATCATCACTTGATGACCACCAAATGAACTTTCCTGTGGTCAATTAGACTGCATTAGCAGGTAATAGAATAACTTGTTCTGTAAGGTTAATTACACAGTAATTAAGTGGTAATTAACATGATATTGAAGAATATAGAAGTCAGTGCCTTCTCTTAAATGACTCTAGCTTTCTCGATTATAAATGAGGCTGTTTGTGTGTGCTGGCGTGTGGCAGTATGTGCAATTTGAGAATTTTCTTGCTGTCTGAACATGGAATCCTCACTCTTAAATCACATTCCATTAGCAAGTCTCAGTTTTATGGAATAGATATAAATATGAGTCCATTCCAGGACAAGAAGAATGCAGGACAGCTGTTAGTTTCTAATGATCTGAATGTGACTCAGCCAGGCATACACAACCAGCAGAGTGTATACATCACATGGGTTTAAAGGGTTATAGGATTTACACCCTGATGGTAATCTTCATCACCATCATAGTCATTATCATCATCATCATAATCATAACTGCCATTGTCATTACCATGTTCAGCAAAACAACAAACGACCGATATTGTCCTAATCAAGATCGTTATAGTCATATCACCCTCTTTAGCATCATTAGTGTCATCCCCATCTTCATCTTCATCATCATCATCATCATCAGTGACAGCATCTACTAATTAAGTTTCATGTCATTATCACCAACGCACTCATTACCATCAGTCAGACCATAATTTAAGTAAGTGCTGATATCATGGTCACCATAGTAACTTCCATCCTCAGACCAGTTTCACATCCAACTAAAAAAGTGGAAGAATGTACACACATCACATGACACACTTGTCACAGGGTGAGCATTTCTAAAGCTCCATGTCCTGTAATCTATTATTCTTCTAGAATGTTCTGCCACAAATGAAAGGCTTAGAAACAAATACCTACAAGGGATCCACAGGGCAAAAGTTGCTCTAAGGAGAGGTTTCCCTAAAGTTGGAGAGAGTTTTAGGGTAAAAATGAGATGTATGGATGAAGTAAAGTTAGTTTAGTTTAGCGCTTGGCTTGGATTTCAGTCTGTCATTTTCTCTGCCTTTCACTACTCGAAACATAAACATGCAAATAGACTCTACAGATTCGGCTCCAGAAGTATCTCTGCCCACAAAGCAGCTCCTCTTCACTGCAGACTGACAGACAATCATGGGGAGATTTTGGATTTCATCAGACTATTGATTCTTACCAACACTGAAGTCTTGCCTTTCCACTGTTATAAACAATCTCTGTGTCAACTACAGTATCAGGCAACACGCGATTTTATTTCAGAGTTTTTGTATTTGATGGATGAATTATTCAGAGGTACACTACCCTTGGCAAGGCATGAAAAAGAGAGAGAGAGAAAGAGAGAGAGACAGAGACAGAGACAGAGAAGGGTAGAAAAAACCTACAAAGACTGCATTTCAAATGCTATGATGTACAGGCCTGCATACTCCAACGGTTTTTCTTCCAAGAGATTTTTCCACTCAACATACATTGGCTCTGCTTTGTCAACATCAGTTCAGGAAGAATTCCTGAAGGTCAGCAAATCTCCAGTAATCTGCCAGAGTTTTCTTCCATATCTGGCCATATATATATATATATATGTGCACATACACACACACTGCTTATACGTGTAATTGAGTCTCTACATTGACAAATATAATGATTTCAATTTGGCCCTTGTAATTCAGAATGGACAGTGATATGAGAAATACTTTGTGGGAATTGTCTGATTATTTACAAACAAACAAACAAAAAAGAGCCCTTTTCCTTTGCAGCTTTCGCAGGGTCTCTTCTATATAAATGTCAGTTGTTGCAGAGTACAACTGACACACACACACACATACACACACACATCTATCTATCTATCTATCTATCTATCTATCTATCTATCTATCTATCTATCTATATATGTACATGAATAGATACATTTAAGCATAAATGGTCTGTATTTTCTCTATTTAATGCTAAACATCTCTTGTGAAAGTCCCTGTTTATTTCTGAGGAGACTGTGCACGGAGCCTTGTTAAAAGGCAAGAGACCTGACGACATGCTTTTCCTTAAGAGCACTCCTAGCGACGGGTGAATCTTATTGGAAATCCAGCACTAGGGGGAATTCTCTGTTGACTATGGTGGGATGCAGGGGGCGGGGGGGTCCATAAAATACCAAAGCCAATCGATCGACTCAACCTCATACCAAACAGGAGGACAAATGAGATCAAAACCAAACTGTGAAGAAACCGCGTCTGCCGATTGGTGTTCTATATTGAGTTCCAATAACATTTGAATCTCTGAGTAACATTACGCTGGTTGCATGTGGGTTTGTAAGATTTCACCTTATGACCATTTACAGACCTCAGATCAGTTACTGACTAATTGGCAGCATGTGTATTTGTAAGATTTTACCATATGATAATGCCATTGCAGACCTCAGATCAGTTACCGATCAATGCTGTGCCTCATTCTCAGAGAAGAAAAATTGTGACAGAAACAACAGTTTTCAAGTCCATCTCTTACCCAGCATTCCTGCACTCTATCACCAGCTCTGCGAAGACCATAAGAGACTGAATTGGGCCCTAGAGCAAAAACACTCGCTAACTGAGACAAAAACAGGTCAACAGCAGTGGGAATAGCGCTGTTGTCTTTATGTGTACTGCACATTCAGCAGCATAGTCCCTTTCTCTTTCTCTCTCTTTTTTTTTTAACCGCCATCGTGTTTACAAAGCGATCAGCCCAGGTGATCAATAAGGTAGGCTGTAGTGATTAAGCTATACATGGTAGGCTTTGCTAATGAAAAGGAGGACATCCTGGCCTGCTGGCCTCCTTAAGCAGCTGGTGTTGGTGGAACTGTTGTTGTTGTTGGTGGTGGTGGTGGGTGGGTGGTTGTGTGGGGACCGGTGGGGATCCTGTCTTTCGAGCGCTTTGCCAATGAGGGTGCTTTGCTGGGTGATGCAGAGTGTGTTTACTGGGGATCCATCAACGCCGGCGTCCTGCTGCTGAGACCAATCAATAGGGAACACAAAAGCCCATTGATGACAGATGGCTCTTGACAAACATATAGCAATTTTTTCTGTCGAGCAGAGCAATAATCTCCAAGGTCAACGGGTGTCGTTTGTGGAAGCGCCGGTGACACACTCAAATTATGTGATAGTGATTGCATCTCGAGACCAAGACAATGCCCTTTCTGTCCATTAAGGGTGATGTGGGAGGGAGGGGGGGAGGGGGGGTGTTTGAATCTGATCATATTATGTGTGTCGCTAAACTTGTAATGAAGGAAAACATCCTCATGAATTTCACAATAGGCAAAGCTGCCACTTACTGTCAATCACTGATAACAATCACACACTAGCATTTAAGCAAATTACATATAAACGTTTCAAATCAAAAGGTAGTTATGGTGGTCATAAAACTCCACTGGGTGAACAACTCTGACAAAGGCCGATTTATCTTCTAAACACGTTTGTCAATCTCTGTTGGTCTCTGTAGTTGTGAAGCTGCATTAGATCAATCGTTCGTTCATTGCTTTTCAATTATGGGATAGGCAAAGCCAGACGCCACATTCACAAACTGCTCTTAATTTGAGACGTTTCAATCAAGTCACCATAAAATTGCTTTAAAGACAAAAAGCCAAATAAAATATAATACACTCCAAAAATGTCAAAAGTACCAATGTTACAGTATCACTTTTTATCCATCACCTGACACAAGTAAAGCAGCTATGACTTTCATTTGCTGTGATGCTATTTATTTCTGTGTGACAGAATTATATGAGGAACGGAAAGTATATAAATGTGGATGCTATAAAGGCAGCTCTCCTATTTACCAGGCCTTTGCATTTAGCATTGCGTTGTGCAGTTGATCCTTTTTTTTCCAGAACGTTCTTATATACAAAACAAGGAGTAGGTCAGTAGTGGGGACTGAGAGAGAGTGAGAGAGAGAGAGAGAGAGAGAGAGTCATGTGTTTGCTCACAGGTGGGAATGCCAGCAGGAGGAGTTACGAGGGAGAGGTCCTCCTCATCATTTTCAGGAGGGAAGGCTTCCCTGAGGCCGCGCTGCCAAAGCGGCCACAGTGTGAGTGATGCAGCCACGCAGCAGCCCATTAGAGGGGTGGTTGTGGTGGAGGTGCTCGCCGCAGACTCAGGTAATTAAATACCAACACAGGCAGGGAGGCAGGCGAGGCAAGCCCGGCTCCGACAGATTTATGGAGCTCCGTAATGCACAACACTAAACTCAGCCTGCCTTTCCATGGGCACACTTTACTGCCAATCTTATGAAGCATTAGCTACCTTACCATTCAGCTGCACACCATCATTCTCTCTCTCTCTCTCTTTCTTCTTTTACTTGCCTCATTCTACCCCCCCCCCTCCACCTTTATCCCCCTCTTTCCCCTCTATTTCACCCAGTGAACCAGACAGAAATGCATGTGTCCAAGAACTCGTTGCTAGAGGCAGTTTTCAGAGATTATTTTCGACCTGCTCAATTACTGAAAGTATTTTTTCATCCAAAGTGAGATAACCGAGAACCTGCTGGTTCTGTAACCGATGAGGTAGTCTTTCAAAGCGAAGAGTGAAAAATTCACTTGGATTCAGCTTTCGTCTTACAAGCCTCTGATTCAATTACAGTGTCACCTCATTAAAATTTCAGCAGAGTGTGTGAAAGCAGTCTCGAAAACGGATATCTGATATCCTGTTTGTTCATTTTCAGAAACTCCAAATGAAAATATAAAGCGTTGCATGTTCTCTTTGCAATTCTCTGCAACATCGAAAACATGTCTTGAAAGCACACCAAAATCCAAAAGTTCTAGCCGATAAATTCCCCACATGACGTACCATGGGGAAGGAAATTACACGTGTTTGTATTGAGTTCTTGTCTTCTTTTGTTATTCTCTTGTCAGATCTTAGATTCATAGTGAACTTTAGTGTGACCCATGCACACACACAAACGCAGACACCCCCACATACAGATTCACACAGCATCTGGATCAGTTGGGCTTTGGAGGGACCCAAAGCAACTGGATGCATCTTCTTAAAAATGAGCGAGGCAAAAACAGAGGTTTAGAAGACAGTCTGTCAATTCTCATTTCATCACCTTCTCTTTTCCCCGTGATGGACAGACTACTCCAGACACACACAGTGATCTCCAGCAGATGGACAGCAGTCAGAAAAGATAAACAGCGAGAATCAGACCAAAAGGCACATGACAGGGGGGGAAAAAAAAAAGAAAGAGAGAAATATAGAGGAAGACAGCCCTCCAGAGAGCGAGAGAAAAAGAGACGGGGGGCAGTTGGATGCATGCACACTGTAAATCAGTTTCATCTCCACGTTAAAACGAGGCAACAGCGAGAGCAAAGGGCCGGCCGGTCCGAAAGGAAAGAAGATTCCCCCGGAAACGAACGCGGGCCGGAATTATCAATGCTGACAGGCAGACAAGCCGTTTATGGAGAGAGTGGGGAAAAAAAAAGGACAGGGGGGAAGACTCGCTCTTGTCTATCCCCAATCGAATTACGCCTGGCCAAACGCAAGCGACGGCCTAATATCGTTTGACGAGAGGGAACGGCCTCAAACGCTGGCCGCAAAAACATACATCCGTACTGTGTGTCCCAAAGGTTTCACTTCCATCAACTCTTCCCATCTATTTTTATTTGTTTCCCCAGCTCCTAGTTAAAGCACTGCAGAGATTGAGAGATGGAGAGAGGGAGCCTAAGAGGAAGAGGGGCCAGCATAGAAGGGTGGAGATTGCCTGACCCCAAAGATGGGAGAAGAATTTTAATGTCACACCAAGTTCCCCTGTAGACAGAAAAGAAGGTACAAAGTGCATGAAGAACCTGGAAGAAACAAACAAACGCACAAGCACACGCACGCACACACACCGACGCGCGCGCGCGCGCACACACACACACACACACACACTAATACCCACAGAGAGAGAAGTGTCCACCAAATGAGGCCTAATGGGCCAACTCAAAGCTGACTAGACTTTAGAATTGAGGAATTTTTGTGTAGTTTAGATTGGCAGGGGCGATGGCCCTTAAAAATAGTAAGTGTCATCAGAGTCCCGTACCCTGACTGACCTCTGCTTTTAGTCTCCACAGTCAGACCTGAGGCATGATTATATATTTGGTGTGACACTCTCAAGAGTGTCAAACGCATGCAGGACAGAATAATAACGATGATAACTGTCAGCCTTATTCACCTTTTTATTTTTTTTTATTTGAACAGTATTGTTCAAATCCAGCTAAACATCACATCAAAGCAGACCAGCTGCTGAAAGAGATGAAAATGAAATTTTTATCACTAACATTAACAAAGCCTTTATGGGAATACTAAAGAGTGACAGCAGGTTTCACAAACAAAAGTGAAGATAGCAAAAACTGGCGCATCATAACATTATATAAATTATCGCGATTTTTAATTATGTTTAGAAAATGGAATATCCACCTTGTCTTCTGAGTGTGTTCCAAGCCTTGCGAGTGCAGTGAGAGTTAGTACCAGATAACGTCCTGGACATGATTGCACAACAGCGACTGAATTTGAAAATGAGGTCGTCCTCTGCTTGACCAACTGTGCATTTCTGAAGCATCTTTCCCGGTATCTAGTTTAGCAGCCCAAGTGCTTGCACTGAGGTGAACAAAGTCTGTGTGAGTTTCACTGACACCCAAACTTGTGATCCTTGTTCAATCTCAAATTGTACCAGATCCTGAGCCATCTTTTATCCCACCCGAGTTTACCAGTCATCTCAAACGCTCTCCCCTCTGGAGAGATCCTGAAGATCCTCCAGGCCCTTAACAAATACAGCACTTGGAGCTTAAGCACTAAGTACAAGGGGAACAGATAAGGGAGTTGAAGCAGTCTGAAGCAGGAGGACTCTTCTCAAAATCAAAGCAACTCTGGTCTTCCTTCCTTTTTACTTTGTGATTCATTTTAGTAACACTATTCCAGCCCTTGCCCCACTTTTGCTAAATCCCCATTTTTGACAGACAGCCAATTACAATCAGCCCCGTCTTGTTAAGCCGTATAACTTTTCTCGTACTCACTGATTTCATTCGATGACCATAGGTCAAGGTGACGGCCAAAAAACGAGATGCAGTTTGCACTAATCATTTGACAGCAGCAAGCTAATAATCTCTTATCACAAAAAAAAAGAAAAAAAGAACCAGCCCTGTTTGTAAAGTGAGTATGTATGCTCTCCAAAGAGCACAGAGACGTTTGCTTTTAGCATGTAGACATAAGGGAGGAGCATATGGAGACAGAATCATGAGACTCCATCCTCAAAGCGAAGATGAAAAGTCATTTTGATCTCATATATTCGTATGTTCTCATGATCATCTGTTGTTTATGAAATGCTTTCGGATCAGTCCGTGTATATGGGCTCTATTCACAAGCCATGCTGCTCTAGTCGACCCAGATGATGCCAAACAAAGTCAAAACAAAATGGCAAACAAACAAACAAACAAACAAACAAAGCTCCATAGAGGTTGGCTCTGGGGGAGCGGTGTGAGCTGAGTTTTGGAGACTGGACAAGGGGAAAACATACTGTGATGCTGGTGATGTGTGGGCGAGTGTTGGGTGTGTTGTACGTGTATGTGTGTGCGCGCGCGTGTGTGTGTGTGTTTCAGAGTCAGAGACCGGGTATAGTTAGTGATCAGCTCACCAGGCCAAGCACACATCCATTAATTGCCCATGAGATTTTGCCCTACACTGCAGCAGCTTCTTGTGTGTCATGCACTCAGCCAAGGCAAGATAGTGCCTGAACACCCATTCCCACACACACACACACACTCACACACACACACACTCACAAACACACACACACACTGACCCTTCCTCGGCCTGATCTGTGACCCAGGATGTGGTTCCATAGAGGGCTCTGCTAGGGAACTGGACTGGGCGTCTGGCAGTAAACAGAGGTCATGTGTATGTGAGAGCCATCGGCACATCGTTTGTTTTGCTAATGGGTATTTTTCTCCTTCACACTCCACAGGGAGTGTAGTCTAATGAGCAGCCCACCCACAAGCTCCCTGTTCCTGCTCCCCCCACCGCGCTGACCGGGGTGTACAGCGTTAACCTCACACATCATCTAACAAACACACACACAACTGAGTGTGGCACATAGACACTTACACAGACACAAAGACAGAAATATACACACGCACGCACACACACACACACACACACACACAAAATGGATATAGCTGTGTATGAAAATACACACAGGGGCACATAAAAACTATAAATATTGATGTATATAAACACACTTACTGAAAAAAACACGTAAACATGCAGTATAAACATAGATGAAAATGTTTTCTGAAACGGATCTATAAAAAAGCACCAAATACACACACACAGACAGACAGACAGACACACACACACACACACACACAGACTTTATTTTAATGAATTCACCAGAGAGGGTCTGAGATGGAAGATCACAGTGATCAGCTCTGCTCAGAACTGACTTCATGCTACAAGGAGAGGAGGATGAAAATCAATGGCTTGTGATGGATTTTCATCCCATAAATAATAATGTGTGTGTGTATAAATATATATATATATATGTGTGTGTGTGTGTGTGTGTGTGTGTACGTACAGCGATGTTTAATCAATTAGTTACTTCTTTGGTTATTAATTTCTTTGGGTAATTGTATAGGACCTGCACACACCAGTAGATGATGTCAGTGTGTTCTGGTAGGAAGACAGAGAGCTGTATTTCTGGATCTTAACAGCACTCAGCGTGCACTGTGTCTAATCCTTAATCTGTAAATCCAAAAAGTTACAGCAGCAAAATTCAGTTTGGATTTTTATCGGAAGTGACTGTTTTGTATTTTTGTATTTGTATTTTTTGTTTGTTTGTTTGTTTGTTGTTGTTTACTGTTGCTAAAGGTTATGAAGGCCTCAGTGCCAAAACATAAATGACTGAATGAATGAATGAATGAATGAATAAAAATGTGAAACAACAATTAAAACAAATTAAAAAAAGAGAAAGAAAGAATAAAATGAACTTTTGATTGTATGCATTTATATATTCTTTTATTTTTATGAATATTTTTCATGTGTTGTTGTTTTTTTTTCTGTCGTGGAAGGAAAAGGGGTGGTGCATCACTCAGATTTATTTATAGATATATGTGCTCCATTATTTATTAATTTTTCTCCTTTTTCAACTCTCATTTTTATTTTCATTTTATTACTTTTATTTTTATTTTCTGTACCTCATGCGATTTGCTAACCTGTCAGTAAACTCTTTCATATTGGTGTCAGACAGAACCTCTCTCTCTCTCTCCCTCTCTGTTCAGACATTTTCTCCCATTCTCTCGCTCAAAGTGTTCCGTCAAATACGCTGCCTGTGCTTGATTTCCATTAGCGTGACATCATCCATAATGCGCAGAAATGTGATAACCATCTGGATTTGGAAGGTAAACAGGTGTATCCTGTGTGCTGAGATGCCCCTTCAAACTCGCAGTTGTGATGAAATGCAATGATGCATCGCTCCATCAACAGAAGAAAAAAAAAACACACACACCAAAATGAGTCCATAACAAACATATGGCTTGATTTTTACTGACAACACCCATTGGATTTTTGCTATAGACAAATAACAGACAAATAGCCATTTAATGGACTAGTTGTATAAATATTCATAATCTTTCATACCGCTTGAAGAATTAGTGCGTTCATGGACAAAAATGAATGACAGAGAACATTCTGTTCCATGCATGTTTGACTTGATATCCATTACTGCATTTCATTTATAACTTGCCAAAGTGCAGAACAGAGGCAAAACACAATATGAGGAAATCTCCATGTTCTGAAACCTAAAATACAAGACAGAAAAAAAAACAACAACTTGATGCTCCATGCCGTTTTTTCAAATTTATTTTCTACTTTTTAATTTTATTTGTTTAACGCTATATCGAGACAGCACTGCCTGCCGCTCCTTATGTATTATTAATCTCCATTGGGTGTCTAGGGTTTGATGTGTGAAATATGTGTTTATATACGTGGCGCGGAGAGTTAAGGTGTTAAAAATGAGTGTGGATTAACGAGGGGAGGGCAGTGTTGTGGAAAGATTAATGCCTGGGAAAACAGGCCCAACACACACACACAGAGGCTGAAAGGAGACAACCTTCACTTAGGAACATATGTTCACCTCCGCCCCCCCCCCACCCCAGCCCATCAAAACTGGAAGACCCACACAAGGCCATCCACTTCCAAACAGGTGTGTAGTGATTTGGTGAAAAATCAAACGCACATCTAGTGAGACAGGAAAAAGAAAAAAAAAAAAGCTGAAACCAGACATTCTCCCGTTACTGTTCACTTCAAAACTGCTACTTTCAAATGAAATGAAATGTTTTTGAACTGAAATCCCAGGGAATGTGTTCATTCAAGTGTAACACTGACATGAAAGATTCAACTTGTCAACTAATTATTAATAAAACTAATGGTTAATAGAATCAAATGTAGTGATACTAAGCGGGATCAAGCGTGTGCTCGCTGATAAGTTAAGGAGCACGGTGGAGGAGCTTTGTACATGGTTAAGTCAAGCAAACTCCACTTTTTTTTTCTTTTAACTTTGCATTTTTATTTTAACAGCACAATTGGGTGTTTTAATGGTTTGTTTCTCTCTAAAGCCTATTCCAGATGAGCGGGAACTGCAATCCAAACATGCACGTTAGCTCTCTGTTGAGTTTCACAACTGATTAATCACTTTCATTAACTTCATCGATTCTGTCTCTCTCTCTCTCTCTCTCTCTTTCTCTCTCTCTCTCTTTCTCTCTCTCTCTCTCCCCTTGCCACTCATGTGTTATTAAACAGCCAAACCTCAAACTGGCAGAGAGAACTACAGGGAGAATGCAGACATACATACACACAGAGAGGTGAATATGAACCCATGCACACACACACACACACACACACACACACACACACACACACACACATCACACAGTCCTCCCTCATATCCACAGCATCTGCAGAACTACAAAGCTTTATGTGATGGCAGTCCTATCCATCATCCAGGCTCTATAGAAAGACAGTGCAGGACCCCTTCACACACAAGCCTAAACACACACTTTACAGTCAACACAGTCCTAATGAAAACAAATGCAGAGAATCTCTAACACTGTCTTCATTAAAGCACACACACAGAAAATCCAAACGTGTTTAACCCAGCAAACATAATCTATCTGTCATTCAGGAGCTAATACAGACAATGTGATACAATCATCAGAGCCTATTTAAACAGCACCCCAAGTCACACAAACAATGATTCAGTTTGGTGGACATGCTCTGTTACATACAGTATTTTCTCCTCTTTGTGACTGGAAGCAAGCAGTGGACAGCGTTCACAAATCTCAGAACAATATCAAAGAAACCTCAGGGTAGATTTAGACAAAGTTTAAATAAATAAATAAGTAAATAAATAAGTAATTGGTTAGCAACTTCTAACAGATTAGGGCATAGCAAGACCTGAATCTGTTTTGAATTGAGCTCATTCTTTAAATGTGTGAAAACAAATGTAATAAAATAAATAAACTGCTTTGGCTGATGTTCAAAAGACTGTGCATGCATTAATGATGTGTACAATTGTGTGTCAGGTGACAAGTTGTAAAGATTCAGTTTTCTGAGAACGTTCCGGTAGGAAGACTATTTTATACTGAAACTGTCTGTTAGTCTGACAAATAATATCACTGTACAGTTATGTAACGTGGAAGATTCTCACTACAAATTTGTCCTGTCAACATTTCCTAGGGTACGTAACAGGCAAAGAAAAATGGACCATTTTCGGGAAAGACAATTAAGAGCAATTTTCATGAACTGGAAATTACAAGAAAGGATCAGATGACAAATGAATGAATCAACCTCTATGGGATTACCTTGTAAAAGTGCCCAGAGGGATTCTGTTTGACGATTTTTAAAACGGTTAAAAGACCGAATTACGACTCATTTTCCCCACAGAAGATAGAGAACGCAAGAAAATGAGAGAAAAGACAGTCTGGCAGTCAGAGTTTCGGAGACAGATAAAAAAAAGTTGTGGGGAGAGAGAGAGAGAGAGAGAGAGAGAGAGAGAGACAGAGAGAGGGAAACATTTCAATTTTTTTTTTCTCTGAATCTCAATGTGAAGAGTAGCCTCAGGTTAGGCCTCACACTGTACTCTACATCAAACTGCATCTGCCAACTTCATGATCTCCCATTCCTCCGTATCATATCTCTATATCCACTGCATTCGGAGAATCACTGAAACGTCAACACTGGGTGCACTTCACAATCACTTACTGTATTGGGAAAGTAAAAAAAAAAAAAGCGACAAACCCTTATTTTTGGAACATTGTGACGGGAAGAACGGTTTGTCTGCGCCACATTCTCTGTCACTTCATGGTGAATACCAAATATTCCCTTCTGGTGCCAAGTACTGTCAAAAAAAAACAAGTGATCTTTTCTTTTCTTTTGAAGAAAAGTAAGACTGCCACAAGCTGGGTCTGCAGACTTCTTGTTGCTGACAAGAGATGCTTTTTTTGTGCCTTGAGAGGATTGAGATAAATAATATTATGATCAGTAAAATTGTTCTGACCCTGTACACCTGTCTGAACTGGCAGCTGTGTTTTAAAACCTCGTCTAAAAAACTGCACAGTTAAAAAGGTATTTCTGACCTACTTCAGTTCATTTTTCTGCCCTTGAGAAGGTTTGTGAGAATTTACAATGAGAATCTGTTACATATTGTATATTGTAAAGCTACCTTCTTCACTACCAAACTGCTAAAAAAAGAAGACATGTTCATTCAAGTGACACACATTAGCTCTGATATCAAATCTAACAGTAGACTGGAAAGGAAACACGAGGATTAAGACAATCTGGTGGTTTACTGAATTCACAGCTATATGTCATCCACAGAAGGTTGTAACTGCATTAAACTATAAGATATCGGTTAGCTGAAACTTGAGTCCATCTGGTCTATAGTGTAACTACAGCAACATTTCCCATATGTACCACACTCTGCTATCAGGAGCAAGGCACAAATGGAAAATAGGTTAGATTGAAAGAGTGAATGAGTGGGACAGAAAAACACAGAGAGAATGAGAGCAGGAATATGAGACAGACAGAGAGATGTAGAGAGAGAGCGAGAGAGAGAGAGAGCGAGCGAGCGAGCGAGAGAGAGAGAGAGAGAGAGAGAGAGAGAGAGAGAGGAACAGAGAACACACAAACCCGTGGCCCTCCTGGGCCTGCTGTTGACACCAGTGAGAGATTACTAAGGGGAGGAGTCTGACCATATGGCAGAAAAAGGCAGAGCGGAACCCAGAGGGAGAGAGGAGGCACATTAGCTTGCACGAAGCTCTCCATCGTTTCCTCTGCAGTGCGGTACCGGGACGTTCAGGAACATCGACAATGACATCAGGCGCTCCCACCTCTGCCATGTCTCCCGAATTCCGACTGACAATCTGGCATCGAGCCAGGGAGAGAAAAATCACCTGCTCGCTTTGAACAAGCCGAGAGTAACTTACACCACTCAATAATGACCTGGGGAACGCCGTGAAAAAAACAAAACAAAACACCACAACAAACGCCCATGTCTGCAGATAAACAAGTGGGGGGGGGGGGGGGGGGGGGGGGGGGGGGGGGCTTTCATGTGGGATTGGCCGCATTGGCCCCTCTCGCCAAATAGCGCAGAAGAGAGTCATAACAGGACTGCGTTTCACACCAAAAGCGCCACTGTCGTTAAATCAATAAGTCATTACCTTTAATGGGATAAGCACTTTGAAAACTAATTGAAAACAGCTCCATTACCGCAGCTAGACCCTTAATGCAAACAATAGGGTTGTTACAGCTGGAAGCAGGGGGAAAAAGAAAAACATTTTGCTGTGTTCTGGGGTCAGCTAGGTGATAATCTGGTAAACAGTTTGCATTGAAACCCTCCCTCTTTGAAATCTATCCACTCGATGAAGGCTTGAGGCTTGAAGGAATTAAGGAGAGCTCTTTTGTTCTGAATTGCCGTAACTGGAGAGCCAAGAAGCATCTACTGAGACCTGTAAGAAAACATTAAATATAGGGGAGAGTATCCATCTTAAAACTGTCTAAACCGGTGAGGTCGTTCAGTTTCTTCTAACTGTATCAAAGATGATCTTCTTAGAACACCATAAAGAGGCTGAACAAAACCAACAGCTGTTTAGAGGAACAACCATAACAAAGACAAAAAGGAATTAAAAAAAAATGTCTCAAACTCTGAACATTTCAGCATTCAATTTGATCGTATGATGGTGAACATTCTCTGTTAACCATAGTGGTTTTAGATTATAGACTTTCATGCTGCTGCAATATCAGTTAGTTCAGCTATACTGGAGAGCTTTTGTGTCAATGAGCCATATACGCCAAAAATGTACTAAAGCTGGAAACAAAGAAAACAGACACATTTGCCTGACTTTCTCTATTTCAGTCTTTTGGCTGAACTACCACATTTTCTTCAGCTGATCAATCCTCTCCTGAGGCCTTTTTTCATACGCTAGGTTTGAGATGCTGGAAGTGAGTTGAAATCTGCTGGGCTTTTCTTTAGAGGTAAAGCCAGTGCAGTCATACAGCTCTACAAATCAAAATGGACACATAACCACATTACCCATTAAAACCACTGTAGTGAGTGGGATCGTGTCTGTCGTCTGACTCCCTGGATTAGCTAACAGGTGCAGACGGCACTGCGTACTATGCTGCTAACTCTAGAAAATTCCAATAGCCCTTTATGGCACATCACTCTCACTTCTACTTTAAAGAAAAACATGCTTACATGAATATATACGTGAATTAAGAAATCGGGGCACCATCTGGTTGATCCCTGTGCTAATGGATCAGCTCAATTATGTTTGACTTTCAGTGGACCAACAGGGACAAGCGGCTAACGCTAATGCGCTAGGACATTAGCGCCGGACTTCCAGACCCTTGATAGACGTGGCGCGTGGACACAGTGCCGCGACATTGCCACACGAGCTGTTAAAGTCACTCTATGTCTGCGAGGCACTTTTCACACTCATGTGACCTGGAAATTTTGGAGTGCCGGCTTCAAGGAGGTGCAACACTTTTTTCTTTTTTTTTTTCCTTTCTTTGGTGTACCATCCTTGACTGAGATGCTGAGCCTAAATTGGCTGTGCAAATGGCTAATGTGTGTAATGGAATTGAGAGTTGCCACACATAAGGGCGTCTGCTAAGCAAATAAATAATTTAATGCAAATCCCAGCATCGTTCCTCCTGCCAATTAAGCTAACCCGTTTTAGCTGTAAGTGATTTTATTATATTAGCATGCCATAGAGCTGACTGCATTAGAGAAGGTTTAATCAGTCTGTAATCAAATTAAGCACAGAAGACAGAAGGAGGAAACACAGCGCCTCCACCAAACACCTTGTTCCCGCACCTGCAGGTCTCATTTGAGAAATGTGTATTTAAAATCCTCATCCTGCACACATCATTTTTACTTTGGCAATAACAAGAACAAGTACCGCCATATCAAAAATAACAGAAAATACCAACATCAAATACATCAACAACACCTGCCCCATGTTTGAGTACAAATATTACAATTGTTTAAAAAAAAAAACAAAAAAACACACACTCAACTTACAAAACATTGATTTTGTCAAGATGCTGTATAACAAAAAGTCTAATGAAAATCATCACAGTGTCCTGCTCTATTTGCTAGAGAAAGCCTAAATGTCTTTGATACAATCAGTTTGTACAGGAGGACAGGTATAAATAGATCCTGCAGAGAAATGTGTGCCTCATCATACCATAAAATGTATACAAGGATCAAAGAGGAGCATCGTTGACATCTTCACACCATGGTGCCTGACAGACAGATTCTTCTAGTGGTCTCTGCAGAGCCAGATTGTCAACTCTGACATGGATATAGCGTTTTGAAATATCAAAACCAGCTTTAAGACAAGTCATAGTGGTTCACCCTTGTATTTAGCATTACTATGAAGAATTAAGTTTTGTTTCTTATGTTATATTATTCCCCCCACACTTCGTATTGTTCTTGAAATTTATCACAGTCAACGATGGCTGTTCGAAATATCGAAATCAGAGACATTGTTTTCAAAGATTTTTTTTTTACAATTTTATTGTTGTTGTTGTTGTGTGTGTGTGTGTGTTTTTTTTTCCTTTTCGCGCTGTCATCCAGAACTGGAGCAGTCTTGCGAAGCTTGATAAATCTGCCTCTCTGAGTTTGGACTCTGAAGACTTGCCAAAAGTGATTCTTCATCTCCTTGTTTTTCAATCTTTTGTTATTTCTCAGCCTCATTGGAAGTTATAGTGGAGGGAGTAGAAGAACTAGGGTTGGGGGGGGGGGTGGTGGTGGAGGTCGGGGGGGGGGGGGGGGGGGGGGGGGGTGGGGGGAGTAACATGAGCAATGCATTTGCCCTGAAGCACAGATGAGGGGAGGGTGTTAAAAGATTCACCAGGCTGACAGATGGTACCGGAGCTTGACAGACGCGGGGCGAACGTTCATGAAGGAGATGTGTTTGAGATGAGCGCCTCAATGCACGTTCCTCGCCCCCGTGGAGGAAACCCGGCACTACGGCAGCGTAAGCCAATCATACCGAACGCTCAGACAGGCACAACATGCCGAGGATGAGTTCAAGTGACTCCTCTTCTTTCGCTTTAACGCATTAAATGAGTGAGGAACTCGTAACATCTCCAGACGCTTATCATCTCTTGTCGAAAACCGCACGTTCAAAGTTCGTCTTTTTTTTTCCTTTGCTTTAATTAACTGTTGGCTCCCCTGTCATACAACTAGACCCACTAATGAGGATGTTCACAGGGGAAGACAAATAAAGAACTCTTACAACCTTCTTATGTGAGAGGTCATTTTCTCTCCCTCATCCTCTCTTTCTTCAAACACTGGGACTCAAACCTTATTACATCTATGTGCATACAAAATATGGCTTTAAATGATTTATATGGAGCTGAAATTTATGTGTGTGTTCATATGTATTTGTGTGTATGCGTTTGTTTGTTTGTGTTTGTGTGTGTGTGTGTGTGTGTGTGTGTGTGTGTGTGTGCGCATGTGCGCGTTTTAGCAATTTAGGTTTTGTAAAACTGAACAATTCCCATATGAATTGAACAGTAAAACGTATGATAATGTTTAGACCTCTCTGAAATACGTAAGACCTTTAAATGATTAAATTATCACAATGCTGAGGTTGTGTTAAAAAAGTTGGAACTTGGTTCTGCTTGAAATGAGGGGGACCCCAGCCATCACTTAGATATGAATAACAGTTATGTGAACAATGAAATTCTGTCACATCCTACAAGAGTCCACAATGTCGTCTCTAAGGATAAAAAGCAAGATCAGTAGCCACTGCACTAGCAACCACTGAATGTGACCACTGCTTACAATGAAGCTAAACATTCCATTGACTCTTATTTACAGTTACTTTACATCTGTTCTGACATGACTGTCCTCTCCTTTAAGTTATTCTCTCAGTTCAGAGCTTGGACACAGCAAAGTGGTGACCCAACCCACCCCCCATCCCCCCTTAACTCGGTTCTATCTGCTGCTTCAGCAGAGCAATCATGGTCTTGCACTTTCACCATTTCAGGGAGAAGAAAAGGAGAGAGAGAGAGAGAGAGAGAAAGAAAGAGGGAGAAAGAGAGAGAGAGAGGAGGAAAAAAAAAATCAATCAGAAGCATCTCAATTAATCTGGCCAGTGGCGGATTGATTGCAGCTCTAAACTGGGTAAACAGGATTGTCTATTTAAAGGCCATGATCCCTTAATCATCACTTTAGCTCAAATAGACCAGGATGGCCACATCTTTAGTTCTGGCCAACAGGAGAACACTGGACCTCCCATCTCAACCCCCAAACACCATCCTAAGACCAAAAAAAAAAATAAAAGAAAAGAAAAAACTTATCACGAAGAGAAGTTCCACCACTGACCAGGCCAGCAAATGAGACAAGAACAGCAAAAGAGAAGAAAATGCATTCATACCAGTGCAAAACAGCATCTCTCTCTCTCTCTGCGTCCCCCCTCCCCTTTTCTCTTTAAATAGGTTACTATTGTAGATGCATGGCATAGGGAGGCAGACAAAATGTCCATTAAGGGCCGTACCTGCCCTGGGCATAACATGAATTATTTTAATCTATATCTCTTTATGGTTGTGTGGAGAGCAGGGAAGCAGGGGCTATGAGCTTTGTGTGTAGACAGAGCACAGAGGCCATATAGACTGTACCAGTTGCCTCTCCAGGCAGTCATCAGAAGGTAGGCATGGCCTCTTCATAATATGTAGAGCATCAAGCAGTAGGCGAGCTCCAGTCTCATGGGCCTGATTGAAGAGACTGGATTCTCCTCTTCAGCAGCTTGATTTACTCTGAGCTGGGTCGAGGGGAGAGCTATGGGGGAAACCTTCTTATTAAGAGTAGACTAGATGAAGGGTTCATCTGACTGATGGAGGACAGATATGTGAGGAAATGTACATACGAACATGTCAGAACACAAACATACACACACACACACACACACACACACACACGTATGCACGCACACACAAGTATCCATAAATATGCCAAGTGTTTTATTTATGCAGCCCTACAGGTGCATGCTGAAGCTTAGCCCAAAAGACAAAGACACAGTCCAGTAATTAGACTGACTCTCTGTAGGAGGGCGGGTGAACGGTGCTTCTGAACCCTTCTTTCCGAAATGATTTTTTGCTTTTTCTTCTTTTACACTGCTGAGTATTGACTGATAGCATATACATTACAAAACACATACGTCTGCACACATACACACGCACATACACACACACACACACACACACGCACACACACTGCTTGAGTGTGAAGTGCTTTTGAGAAGGTTTTCTTGTTCTCCATAGTCATCAAGCCCCACGGCAGAGGGTCCTTTCAGCGGGAATACAAAATGCGGCAAAAATTCTGCAAACTCACTTCATCCAGGACACAAAATAAAGCAAGAGAAACAAGAAATCTGGTTATGAAAGCCAGAGAGAGAGAGGGGGAGAGAGAGAGAGAGAGTGCAAGTGCATTCATCAAATTATCCCCACCCACTGACGGCTATCTGAGCCCGTGGGCCCATTCTCACCCATATGTGATGCATATATTTGCAGCGAAGACACCTCTTTAAACAAAACTCCAAAGCTTTCTTCACACACATTATCACAGTACAATTCTAAAATTCATGACTGCTGGATGACCTCAATTTGTGTCGAGTCTCTGTATCCATTATGGCCCATCTGTTTTTGTCGTTTCAGTAAGCCTTGCTGGTTCCCCCTGCATCCAAAAAAGCTCTCAGTAGTTTCTCCGAGCGAGGCAGTTTTAAAAAAGAGCTCTCCCTGAGACGCTTGCTGATTATATCTGGATCATTTGTGGAGCCACGATGAGACTTTTGATAATGTTTTGTTTTTCTGTGCTCTTTGTAATGCTCTCTGCAGAGGGGTGAAATTCCAATTGGAACAAGATCCAATCTTTCTTTGTTCAAAAAAAAAAAAAAAAAACCCCCAAAAAACAAAACGAAACGAAAGGCAAAATCCTTTAATTCATAACCTGCCACGCTGTGGTGGCAAACAAGCGCAAATGTACAAATACATTTTACGTTAGCGAGAACTCCAATGTATAGAGATCAACTGTTATCTTCATTGATTTCCTATATTATTTCTGCTGTCTCAGAATAAAATATTTTTTAAATATCAAATGTCTTTTCCCTCACTGATACAGATTCATCCATTATTCTCTAAAAAGAATGTGCATAACATGAATATCATTACCAGCAATGATGAATAATGTTGTCAGTTTATTCTAATGGATTGGGTTCTAATGATCAAATGAAACAATAATTTATGACAGTTTCCCTTCCCTCCTATGGGGTTCTGAATTATGTATATCAAGTCATTGATTAGTTGCTTTTAAGAAGGAAAACACTATTATAACATAAGTGTTACAGTATATAACCAACTGTGCTATTTACACTCAGTTTTCATGGTCTATGTCTTACTGTTTGGTGACTATCACGTAATTGTCACATAATGTGTGTTTCTCTGTTTTTCCTGTAAAACTGAAAATGGAAAAAAAATGAGCAAATGGCAGACTACGAGTTGAAGAAATAAGAAATTCACATAAAAGCCAACGTTTCAGCGGTCATAGAAACCTTTAGAGTGAAGTGTCTTTAGAGCAAAGCTTTTGAACCAACAGGGCTGGGTCATAAACCTTATAGCTATTGAAGAAGCACTTAAACAGCAAGCAACTTGCTTTTACAGTCATGCATTCAACTAATCAAACCTGGGCATCTCTCGGGCCACGGCTTCGAGCAACCATGCATGTTTAAAGGTGAAAATGTATTCTCGTACCCTTCAACGGCTGTGTATCGTAGCTTTTACCAAATATGGACAACAAAATCTGCCGTGCGCCATCATGCTATCTAGTCTTTTCTTCCCAGCTCAGCTCCCTGGTGACTACGCCTGGGCCTGATTAGAAAACAGGGGGATTACACCCTACTGCTTTACCACTTCAAGAGGTGCCGCAATTGTAGTGTTCAAGTTATACATCATATGTTGTTTTCTGATCAATTATTTTCATCTGTGGCTTATTCCACTCGCAAGACCAAGTCACTGACATGAACTGGAAAACTATTTCATGCTGTTGCTCTAAAGATTACGTACGTTCGCCCCTCAAATGTGAATTGACCGTGTTGATTTGGTAAGGAAGAGTACATTTTCTCAGAGTCGGAACTGGGCCTGGGTTTTTCTCCCCTCCCCTCCTCTTCCCCCTGGAGTGGGTGGAGAATGGGTGGGAGTGACAGACAGACATAAGGTCTTCCCCCTGTCTAGGATGTAAATCTACGGGCTCTGACAGTTGCAATCAACAGAATCCGTAGTGAAGCATGCGTAATGGAGGGTTAAGACAGGGGCGTAGGGCAGTGGCAGGATTTACAGCAACAATTACAGAGAGGGGAGAGAGAGAGAGAGAGAGAGAGAGAGAGAGAGAGAGAGAGAGAGAGAGCGCATATACTGCAGTGCCGGAGGGGACTGAATGGGAGCTCTGGGCAGGTATGTTTTGTACACAAAGTAGGTGATGTGTTTCTGACTCATGGATTGTGCAGTGTCTCAAATGGGTTGTATTGAGTATGTGTGTTTGTGTGTGTGTGTGTGTGTGTGTGTGTGTGTGTGTGTGTGTGAAAAAGCGAGAGAAAGTATCCTCATGCTTAATATTGTTGCAGTTTTTGACTTGTATAAGATGTGTTGGATACATCAAAATCACGAGAAAAGGGACATCCACAGGACCCCTGTGCATGAATTCCCCGGTATTATACACAGGCATGACTCCCTCTTATCTAAGAGGCTGGTTTATGTGCATGTATACACACACACACACACACACACACACAAACATTATTCTGACACATTATGTTATATACCATTACTCTACCAACAGCACACATGCAGACAAATAAATAATTTAAAACCCAATTAAAACATTAATTGAAAACCTTTCAGAAAAGAAGAAAAAAAAGTCGTAATTTGACTACGCGGACACCCCTGAACATGTCGAACAGGGAGTGTATGTACGCATCCCTCTCAAACAAATTACACGTTACACACCTCCAACCATGACCTGAGCGCAGCTCTCACAGTGGAACCTTTTAACGATCTGTCATTGTACGACACACATCTGACCTTTTAAAGCCCATTATGACAAACAGATCAGCCATGAAAACCAGTGACCCGCTCTCCATGGCCCCAGGATGCCAGACCAGCTAGCCCTTTCCCCCGTTACCACCCTCTGACAGCTCCAAAGATCACACAGCAAATTACCAATACACTCTATTACAACTAAACGACTTAACACGGGGCTCAGTCCATCAGCAGGGGGATTACCTCAGGCAACAGATGTGATGAATGATAGCAAAAAGAATTACCAGGTGAATGTAGGCTAACACTAGCGGCTAATTTCCCACAGCTAGCATGCCAGGAATTTTAGAGCGGTCGCAGTGAGGTGACAATTTAGGTCAAGGATTTAGTGGTCAAGCAGTAAGAGTGAGTGATAGCTCAAAGACCTTATAGATACAGTTTGATTTCAAGTTTCCAGCCTGGGTTGGGTTAAATTTATGAAAGCATCTATTAATTACAATTGAAGTAAAGTGCTAGGATTTGAAATGGAATTGGAAAAAAAATGAGGAAAACTGTCTCTGAACCATGGGTAACTGTGAAGAAGCTATGTTTGCCCAATTCATTTCCCATAACGTTAAAAATTCATGGAACATCTCCAAACTGAGTTCTGTTATTTGTTTTTCTCTCAAATTCTGCAAATTCCATCGCATATCAGTTCTCAGTTCCATCAAGAACCAACCACAGCCCTGATTCCACTGATCAGGGTGAATAAATGAAGTGAATAAATAATTATCACAAATAATAACAAGAATGGAAGTACCATTGTAAAAGTGCCTTTTGTACTGTGAACTTCAGAAAAAGGCTACAGTAGGCCTCCAACTGTTTTTAAATCTAGCACATGTGTACCCACAATGTATCAGACATCTAAATTGATCTGCAGTGGCTACATTCAAACATGATAGTAGCTAAACCCCAAAACAGCACACAACTAAGCAGAACGACACACACGAAGGAAAAAAAAAAATCCAATTCAAGTGACGCCCTGAAACCTTTACACTAACCATAGATAACAGGACCCTTTTTAAAACTTGTGTGTTGACCGAATTTGTTTAAGTCCACTGAAAAAGTTAGGGTGAAACTCAGAGGGGGGAGAAATAGAAATTGTAATTAGACATGAAAAATACTGTCAGTAATCAAATCAGGTTTTGTACTGGGGGCTCTTTGAAATTAAATTAACTGAGCTTCATATACTCGTGCATCACTGAGTGGGGGGCTTTTTTCCCCTTTAAAACGTGTTGCCGGAACACAAGTCCCCAAAGACTTGATAGGAATCTAATTAAGTGAGATCAATATTACTCTGAAATTTCTCTCTCTGGCACTCAGGCGCGCTGGTTTTTCCTGTCTCAGACACAGAGAATTTCATTTCTCTGGTTCTGCCCTGTCTGAGAGGGTCAGACTGCAACACCCTGCTCAAATCTCCCAAGGGCCCCTCGACTGCCCACAAAAAAAAAAAGAAAGGAAAAAAAAAACCTTGTCCATTTGCTTCCAATGAATAAACCACACAAAGTCAAATATGCAGACACAGAACTTGAGTGATCCAGTCAATAAACCCATAAAATGAAATCTTTTCAGAAAAATTCCAGTCTTCCTATCCCTCTCTCACTCTCTCTCTCTCTCTCTCTCTCTCTTTCTCTCTCCCTCTCTCTCTCTTTTTTTTTTTTTTTTGCTGAAGCAAAGTGGTCTCCTATGCAATCATCCACAAATGCTACGGAGACTTTGGAGCCGATGCGCTCGTTTGGGGCTGTCACAGGGCAGTGTTGCAAGCGAATCAAAGCCGCCCCGGGGGAGAGACGCGGAGTTTGGATTTGATTTCAGCCACATGCTTTCTAAAGCAGCCAACACAACATGCTCACATTCTTCTGCTGATCCTTTACAGCACAAGAGGGTAAAACATTCCAAAAGCCAGGGCCACCGCAGACAGATAAAAAGACATGTATGGAGAGAGAGAGAGAGAGAGAGAGAGAGACAGACAGACAAAAAGACAGGGGAGAGAGAGAGAGAGAGAAAGAGAGAGAGTATATAGTTGAGAAAGAGGAAAAAACACAAAATAAAGAGATACGCACACACACTCACACTCTCTCTCTCAAACACACACACACACACACACAAAAATAAACAAACACATAGATCGCTCTTGTTTGGGTGGCGGACACAAAAATCAGCACCGCACCATTACACAGCATGTGCAGGGGAGGCCAAGCAGGAAAGTGCTGATTCAACTGTAAGGGTGTGGGATTTTGGTGCAGGGGGAGCGAGAGAGAGAGAGAGAGAGAGAGAGAGTGAGAACTGGCTCCCTCTGCCATATGTTGGGCATAGATCAGAGGCTGGCCTTTTCCACACATGACTGTAGAGATTAATTATGACCATCAGAGCTAGAGCCACTCTACCATAAATCAACTCAACACACATAAAAAAAAAAAAAAAAAATCAGTAAAATAATACGGCATATACAGCATCCGCACCGTTATTACCCACGCTCCATCATCACGGCAACAAAGGGAGAACGAGCATGAAGACTAACAAAAATTCTCTCCTTATCTGCAAGTGTAAATAATTACTTCTGTCGTGAAAACACATGCTACGTAAGCCGCGTCCCTGCATGCAAATGGGAGCCAGAGGATTCAGTGTAAAGAAAAAAAAAAAAAACAGTAGCAGAAACTGGGATTTTCCTGGTGTTCACACGGACATACACGCTGGTTAACATGTATTCACTGGGAAAGAAATGTACAGTGCTGTTCGTCAGCGTGGGACGTTTTATGTGACTATAGCTCCACAGAACACAAATTCTTTCTGTCATAAATCTTCCTGTGGAAAGAGAGACACAGAGCCTCCATCAAGAGTGAGAGAACCTATCAGAAAAGTCCCCGTGGAGCTGACTGTGTGTGCGTTTGTGTGTGTGGTTATTGCTTTTAAGTACACTCTGTCTTAGCTATAAGCCAGTCTTACAGCAGAACAATTGTGTGTGTGTGTGTGTGTGTGTGTGTCTGTGTGTGTGTATGTTTATGAGAAAGAGTGGAAGAGAGAGAGAGACAGAGAGAGAGAGAGCTCACTGAAAGAAACTGGTTGTCCCCAGAGAATATCTCTGTTAAGCTAATTTTCTCCTAATGAAGGGTCGTCATTGTATGCTTTGGGGAACGCAAACACAGTGGCTAGTGCAAACACATAAGTGTGCTCACACACACACACACACACACACACACACACACACACACATATATATAATTTGACACAGTTTAAACTTATTTACATGCACACAATCAATTAAGTTGCATAAAGAACTCAAAAGAACTAGCACACACCCCAACCTCATAGTTTGTTTCATATTTGAAAAACACAGCTAAATTTCTGCAGCACAAAAGATGACTCAACTCTTTCTGCATAACAAGATCAATAATTCACTAACTTCATCTCAAAACGATTTATTTGTGTCAGACACTATATAAGACATACTCATACATTTGTGATCTAAAGTCAAAATGAAACAGCTTTAACTGCAGAAGTTGGAGGTATCAGGGGGTTTGTAAAATTGGATCGTCATGATTTTGGATTTTGGATATAGTCAGATTCTATTGTGAATGTACACAAATACGACAAAACTCCTACAGCACAGGACTGAGCTTAAACTCTCTACAAACAACCTACTGATTATCATTTACACACACACACACACACACACAACACACACAACACACATATGTATGCACAAACCTCTTTCAGGTGAAGATGCAATAGGCTAGACTCTTGATAAAATGTCACTTGATTGATGTCAGCATGCTTCTTTTATCGGTTACTTGAGATTCTTTTTATCACAGAGAGACAGAAAATGTACACGTTATGTATCTGCTGATTTAGATTTTGGGGTGTGTATGTGTCTGTGTGTTTGTGCGTGCGTATGTGTGTGTGTGTGTGTGCTTGTGCTTGTTTGTATGTGAATGCATGTGTTTATGTGCATGTGTGTGTAGACAATTGTGTGTCAGCGTTTGTGTGTGTCTCCGCGTGCGTGTGTGTTTGTGTGCATGTGCATGCACATGAATGTGTGTGTGTGTATAACATATATGTTTGTGATTGTGTGTGTGTGTTTGTGTGCATGCGCGTTTGTGTGTGTGACTATATGTGTATGTGTGCGTGTGTGTGTGTGCGTGCGTGCATGTGTGACTGTGCGCGCACACATGCGTGTGCACGCGCGTGAGTGTTTTGTCAGAGAATCTGTTCATTCAGCACATTTCAGCGAGCCCTAGGTGGATGTTTGAAATGTCAGGACATTTGCTCTGCTTAAGCATGGTGAATGAGCTGGCCTATACAGCTCACTGTATGTATAATTCATCCCTGGATGTATACAGGGGCTGCCGTGCTTGACTCTGTCAACGTTTTGTAAACACATGCACTAAATTATGGAGGTGTCTAAAGCTGGCCCTGTTGCTGAGGACTTCCGGGCCTGTTGCCGTGGCAGTTTGGACAGGTCGGTAACGAGGGCTTGGCGAAGGTTCCTGCGGACATGTATAAAAAATGCAACAGCCGCCACCTCGTCCTTCACCAACACACTGCCAACTCAGCGCGTCACCTGTCGCTAGCGCGTCACTGTCACGTCCGTCAAGGGGACAATCGGTGTCCCGTTGTCGTGGAGACAGCTTGAGAATGGCACTGTCAAAGACCGGAATGGACCAGGTGAGGTCACTTTCTATCAGGCCTGTTGGTTTACGCGCCCCGGAGAGACTCATTTGTAATTACCAGCCTGTTCACAACTGATTTTAAATGTGTGAGTTTGTTAAGAGCACACACAGCAGACTTGAAGCCGCGGCCCTATCAGCTCGTCTGCATGTGGAACACATTTGACTTTTCAGCTTTGACTCCCAGTTTCAAAATAAACATTATAGTCTTCTGTGGACATGTGGTAGTGCCGTCGTTGTGCAAGTACATTACGTTAAGCGGAAGAGCTGGGATCACAAACAGGAATTTCATTGTTCAAAAAGAGTTTAGAGTTAGTCCTCTGCCTTCACATAGTTACCTATATGTGATAAATGTCCAATAAATGTGTACATGTATGAGTGATTTCCCTCCTTGTTCTTTTATAGCTCAAAGCTATTTTTCCAGCACAAGTGAATCAACTGAACACTGCTCTGCCTTATGGAACTCAATTGGTTCCATACTTTACATTATATGTTATTGAATCAAATATTTAAAAGGTCATTTCTACCTCACAAAGCCATCTCTGTTTTGTGTTATGCCGAGAAATCTAAGTTTGTTTCCCTTATTTTATTAAATATTTCCTTAAATATTTTTTAAAGGTTTTCCAGATAGGTGGTCATTAGCTAGATGTTCAATATGATTTTTTTTATTTATTTATATTTTAAATTGGTACACAGTCCAATAAATAGTAATTTCTTGATGTTTTAATTGGTCCCTGGGGGACTTCTGTCTTCATCTATAATGAAAAGACCCAGAAGACCTCAGGTTTATTGGATTTATGACAGAATAAAATATAGACAGAATACAAAAGGTATTATTTATTCACACCTTGTCTAATGAACCCTTTTGCGTTCCCTCTGATGTCCGTTTGAACACTGTTTGCGCTGGAGAAACACAGAGACTTCAACTAACAAGGCTTAACATTTCAGCACATCATCTGAGAGTAAAAGATAACAAACAACAGGAGATTACATATATATCATATCTAATGCTCAGTCCAAAGACATCAGAATCTAAAATTTCAAACCTTTTACACTTAAAGTTTTTTTGTTTTTTTTTTAACTTAGCATGTACTTCCAGAGGCAGGAACTTAGGCTTCACATTCTTTCCTGAAAAAAAAGTTTTAGGAATATTATGCCAAGTCTAAGTCACGGTATGCGACTCCGAACCAAAGGGCCGCTACATAAGCGTGGATGTTTAAAAGTTATCTCACGATAAACGGATGAGGAAACACGAAATCCAATCGATTGGGCTTCTCTAGAGACAACCAATCTAATGTAACATCTACATCTTATTCGATTAAAACCCAGCACTCTGCATTTACGTCTGTCTAAAGACGTCGCGCCATTACCAAACTTCTCTTAGCCTCCTCGTCATCCAGTTAACTGTGACCCCCAGGATACTCCACTGCTCATCCCCAGTCCCGAGGGTTCTCTCCCCTCTCTCTCTGATCCCTCCGTCTGAGAGGAGGAGTGAAAGAGAGAGAGACGAGAAAGAGAGGAGCCAAAGCTGCGGCAATTACAGAGGCACATCCTCTGCTCTCGCTAACTCAGAAGGATTCCGGATCGCGCTGCTGAGAGTCCCTCAATTCCCAACGGAATGCCGCTGAGAGATCGAGACAGAGAGGCAGAGAGAGAGAGAGAAAGAGGAAAAATACTGCCACAAGCACTCCTAAACAATTACAGCCCTACACCATTAAGGCAATTTGTTTTGTTAAAAGACCGCGATTCGTAACACGTTTTTTTTTTTCCCCCCCCACTTTTTTTTTTCTTTTTCTTTTTTTTTTTTTTGAGGGGGGCAGGGGGGAGGGGGGGGGCATTAGTCTCACCACACATTAGAATTTCAAACTCGACAGGCTACGGCTAGTGAGGGACGGCCACAATAATTGCATCAGTGCTCTGTAGTCTCTCCGGAGCACTGCCATCTGACCCGGGTACACTGAGCCTATATTTTCACAGTCATACTGACGACCAGAGATCTTCAAAGGTACGACCCTCTAATTTACTCAACCGCCTATGTGTATTACAAATCTCAAACAGTGTGCCGCTGGACTTGATGGAAAACAACTACACAGCGCATGGCAGAGTTTGTTTAGTTACGGATACCAAGACATCGAAGTGGGAACGGGCTATGCTTCTCTGTTTGCAGTGCTTCCAATAAACATCAATTCTATGAATTTTTGCACTTGATTGGATTTGCAATAAACATAAACGTATATGTACTACTCCCGCCAAATTAAGCTGTCAAGCCCCAGTGCTTAGATGGTTATCTCAAACACTGATGTTTGCCTTAGGCAAGCTTAGATTAGCATGAAGCATGTGCGTGTGTGTGTGTGTGTGTTATATGAGGGAGTAGAGAACTATGATGGTGTGGTGAGAGCAATTATGTCTGTTTATTACCATGAACATTCCTTTAAATTCCAAGTGTATATTTGTAATATTACACTAAATAGCCCAGACGCCTGTTTAATATGGAGCTTAAGCTCTGTCCGCTGTGCAAGTACTGTAATGGGCTATGAGAACCCATTTGCTTTAATTATTATGGAGTTTTGGATATAGGCATTCATAGGTTCAGATTCATACACATTTTAAATGTGTAATCTTCTGTATGTATACATGTACATTTCTGAAAACAATATTAAATATTGACGTGCTTTAAAGCATTCAGATGCATGCACGCACACACACACACACACACACACACACATACACAAAAACACACAAACACACACACACACACACAAACTCATGTTTTCTGTGTGTTCCATAGCGCCACAGTGACCTTACAGGCTTCCCAAGCTAGCGCTAAATGAACATCTTTCCACCCTGGACTGGTCAATAAGCACACAGCCACAACGATCGTGACAGCCAGCGTCTGGCCTGGACAGGCTCCTCTGTAATTAATTAGAGTGGTGTCTCCTCCACTCTGAGTCACAGAAGACAGGGCTGGGCCATACACTCACTCGTTCCATCTTGTGTCCAGAGGTCAATGCCCCTCAACAGCATTGGAGACAGAGAGAGAGAGAGAGAGACAGAGAGAGAGAGACAGAGAGAGAGAGGGTGGGTAGCTATGGCTGTGCTATTTGAGCAAATGGCTCTTTTGGAGAATCACGCCTCCTGGCTGCAGCGACAGATGTATGTGATTTGATTAGTATCAATCAGCGTTAACCAAACCCTGGATCTATAGCCGTGAGAACGAAATGGCGCTAGCAACATTAGCCAGAGTGCACATTATTGGGGAGTCAGTGCTCCAGTGTTGAGAAGAGGATAGTTCTAATCACTCCTACTGACAGAGCAGAAAACTGCTCCTCCATCTCTCTTTCTCTCTCTCTCTCTCTCTCTCCCTCTCTCTCTCTCCCTCTCTCTACCTCCCTCTGTCTGTCTCCTCTGTCCTTTGTAGCCCCACTTTGCTGTGGTTAGAGTGGGTGCTGGTAGTGACGTGGACCATAAGTGTGATTAAGCTCCATGATTCTCCTTGGCTTTGTGTTGATGCATACTGACAGACAGACAGATAGATAGATAGATAGATAGATAGATAGATAGATCAACAAGTTAATAAATGACCAAGTGACGTGTGTACACGGGCGTGTTTGTATCTGTCTGAATCTTTCTAACTCTCTGCACATCGAGCATCTGCGTTGTCCATCTACTGCCGAGTTTTAATCAACGCTCACATCAGATTAATGCAGAAAATTTGATAAACGTTCATATTTGTGGCTAAATCTTGCCAAGTCAGGATTCTGGGGCGGGAGAGCAACAGAAAATAAAGCAGCAGAGGAGGGAACACATTACAGTTGGGGTCGTCCGTTAAAAAATGTGTTTTAATAAGAATTAAGACTGCATGCAATCTTTGGAAGATGATTCCATTAGCAATGTATCAAGGGGTTGCTCGCTTTTAAAAGGTTTTTTTTTTTTTTGGTAGTACTTTCTTTGCTCAAACTTTTGGGACAGGAACAGCAAAAACCACCATTTCACTAGCAGCAGGCTCTGAATGGACTTGTCACAGAGCCACAAATGGGACAAAGCTCATACAATATTCATTTTGGCTATTTCTCAAGTGAGTTTGCTCATCGTTAATCTTTAATGCAGATTAAACAGCCCCAACAAAGACTAATTGACATCCCCAGCGATGACAGAGTTGAGGATATGTAATTGAATCCAGTCATCACTGGTCTCTTGGGGTGCTGTGGGAACACGTATGTATGTGTACAGAGACACACCAGTGAGATATACAAGTGCACACACACACACACACACACACACACACACACAAATACAAATATATATTCAGATATACATTTCCATACAAACACACACATACACATTCACATACACACACACACGCACGCACACAAACATATATTCAGATATACATTTCCATAGAAACACACACACACACACACATACAAATACAAATATATATTCAGATATACATTTTCATACAAACACACACGCGCACATACACACACACACACACACACACATAGCCCAAAGCAAGACTCAACAAGGGCAAACAGTGGGACCCTCAATATTGAAACATGATTTCCTGTAGTGCACCACAAACTGTTCTTTTCATTTTCACGAACGAGGATAAAAACACATGTCAACCTTGCATGTCACAACAAGTCTCACATCAAATCCCTAGCGCTTCTTTTCTTGTCCCCCTGTTTTGACATTGTAGCAACCCTGAAGTAATATTCAATGCGATATTGTTCTATTTATTAAGCGTTGTCTTCTAGGCAGGGTTTCAATATCACGCAACTACCAGAGTGCCACAGCGCTTGTGCATTGAACCTCATCAGTTCTAAGCGAGGTTGACACACAGGGAGATGAAAGCCTTGTCATTCATTTGCTATGTGACGGTCTCTGTATGTTAATGTCCAGGCGTCTTTAACGGGCGTATCTGAGTGAAACTGAGCACTGTGGCGCTGGCGGTTTTGCCTTCAGGCGCGGTGAACGAAAAAAGTGGCCCCTATGTAACGCCTGTTGATTTTTTTTTTTTTTTTTTGCATCAGAAGGTTACGCCCCCGTCTGTAATTGACTTTTCACTATCAGCAACTCTCTCTGCAATCAGAACTGTAGTGACTGTTTACCATCGTCAAACAGTCTGGCAGATTTTCGCCCCAGGGCGGTTCTCAAACAAATCGTGTCTGGGTCCATACACTGATGATGAAACCACGCTGATTTTCACTTTGCACGCAACGTAGGCTGGCCGAGAGCCGCCCTCAACGTAACTGTATTTCCATCTCGGACCATCGATTCATGTTCATCTAAATTCCATCGTTTTTTTTCTTTTCTTAAACTGAATGAAACACTCAAATGTCAGCTTCGAGATAGGATTAAATAGATAAGATTAAACAACAGATTTCCAGATTTCCTATTTTTCAATAACATATGAAAAACGTTTCTGAACTGAATATGAACTTCCCACATGAATACTAAACATTATTTTGAAACCAAAAAACAAAACAGAGCCAATTGCTACAAATGCAGTTCCCAAAATTATGCAGTTTAAAATGTTTAATGTTGTGAATCCAGAGTATGCCTTGAAATGGAGACTTTGTTGCTTTGTGGTAAGAGAGTCATGCCTGTTATGAATGAGTAGGAGCTGTCAGGACTGAATGTTTCAATTAGGTCCTTAAACATTTTCTCTGCATTAGGAGGCCATGACACTCAAGTGGGAAACTGACAGATAACATGAGAAATGAGAAATATTGACAGAAATGAACCGACATGGACGTGTTTCCGATTCACTATTCTTATGGTGAAAGTTCTATCTTTAATTAGGTACAAGCAGAGCTCTAACTGACAGGCTGAGGTAAAGAACAGACATGTTGTAGTTGTGTTAGTCTCAGACGGACCCAACTTTTCAAAGCGTACTGTAATTTGTTTACCCAAGAGATGTGGTTCTACATCTTGAAATAGTAGATCATGGAAAATGCATGAAATGTTTTCTCTGGCAAGTCAAGCCATTTTTCACGTTAATGACCTGACCGACAGACACGTGTGTCATCTCTGTAATATACAGAGCAAATATGTGTCAGATGACGTTAATGTTATAAAGTCAATCATTGTATTATATAATGCACTGAATTCACACTGAACACAATCTTTTCATAGTTTTTAAATAAACAGTTTGGACTGCTCTTAGGAATTGATTGTTTTAAGAGGATTAGGAGATTTTGTGCCACCAGATTATAAAAATAGCCTTAGATATCTTTGACATGTTTTCTTAATTCAGGCCAGGGGTGGCACCAAAGCTTGGACACTGCAGTGACCTCTGTGTCAAACAAAGTGACTTTTCTCAAATCGTTGTCTGTCAATATTGTAATGGCTCCCGGAGTTATTGGCATAAACTTGGCTTCTCAAATATTCACAAAGAAAGCAATTTAGCAGCGAGTGATTGCATTGTATAGATCTCAGGGAACTCAATGAAAACTTTGAAGGCACTGATAAACTCGGCGCAGACAGGATTTGATTGTTTTTTTTTTTTTCTTTTTGAGTTTTTTTTTTTTTTCCGGTAGTGTAGTGGACATTAAGATGAAGTCAGCCTGTAAAATGATGAAGGTTTCTTTCTGTTTTCTGCGATGTAATATGGTGTGTTACCGCTTTACATACATCTGCATAATTCGCAAAGCGTAAAAAAACAAACAAACAAACAAACAAAAAAAAACCCTGTTTCAACGCAACTAAAAAACCCTTTTCTTTTGCATATGATTGAGTACAGTGCATAGATTAGAACAGCACATTTTGTTGTTTCATAATCAGAAAGCTAAATGTAATCGAACTGATTATGAGGAAGAAAATTACAGTTTGATTTCCTTTATGCAGCCATTTATAACTTTATGATACAAATTTATACCGGTCTAAACCTAAATGTTGTTCGCCCAATGACGCAATGGTGCTGTTTTAATGTTTTTTTTTAGTCTTTTTTTTCCCCTTCTTCTTGATAGATTGACTTTGACAAGATGTGGTTGGTATTAATGTTCGCTCTCGAATTACCAGACAGATGTTCGGTAGTTGTCTATGCTTGAGGTATGAAAGCTAATAATGATGCATGCGTTAGTTACAGCTAGCGAAATTCCCCATGAAATATTTAACAGCTGTCCTATAATCAAGCCCTATAACCCTATAATGGAGAATCGACACTTTTTTATTTGAGGAACCCTGATTGGCCTAAGAGCAGAAGGGGATGGGGGGGTGGGGGGGGGGGGGCTGGAGAGGTACTGAGATGCCGGAGCATTCAACCAAGAAACTTGCCTCATTTCTCTCCAGCAACTGGAACACCACCTTTCTTGGTGCCCTTTTAAAACATTGACCTCTTCAGAAAGAGAGGCCTTGGATGTGATTAATACTGCTAGGCATTTATTGGCACGAACAGCATTTTTACCAATAGGTCACTGCTTTGACCCCAGCGCAGGCTCCCAGATCGAAGCCGAGTGGACAAGCAAGCTATATGGCTGAGGTTGGTTACCATGCTGCGGCTTGGAGATACAGCAGAGAAACATCTACAACCTATTATACAGAAGCGCACACGCACACACACACACACACACACACACACACACATACAGATGAACGCAGACGTGCCCACACACACAGATGCAGATACGCCCGCGTATTCAACCCTCCGATTTCTGGGCAAAAGAAAAATCCCTGGTTTAGGTTTTGAGATATTTTAAGAAACAAACAAATGTATTAAACGTTAAACAAATGTCGCACAAATGTTCTGCCAGGACTGATACCACGCACAAAAAAAATATAAATCAGAAATAACGATTAGTACCTTTAACCGGTTCATGACAAAGCCCATGAAGGAAGGGCTTCTCCATGGGCACGTCAGTCGTATGACACTGTTGTGCCACCGGTGAAGCCCAGTCGCATTGGCTTGTCTTCATGATCAGCTGTGTTGATGTTGTCCAGTGGAAATACAGGTTCTCATTTACAGTTGGCATTGAGGAGCCTGTGTCTCACATATTTTCCTAGAGGCACTCTGACCTTGTATTCTTGAGGCAAAGAAAAAAAAGTAGAGCTATGTTTTCAGAATATGTCTCTTGGAATATGTTCAAAATAGATGTACTGTCAACTGGCAAAAGCAACAATCTGTACTTCAGAGATGCAGCTATACACAGAGGTGAGAGAATGTGCAAATAATACAGTGTATTTGCTGCAGTCACTTCATTATTCTGCTGTATACACACACACACACACACACACACACATACACACGTATCCCTACAGTACACATACCAATACATGTATACACCCAACACAAGCACACACACACACACACACACACACGTGGCACATGAAGACATACACACGTACATTGAGTTAAACATAAAGTATACAGAAAAACACATATGTGCAGACACAAACACACACACACACACACGCACGCACGCATGCACGCACACACACGTACACTCGCTCTCACATTTTCCATGAGGGAAGGGGAAGAGCTGACTGCAACATTTTCGGTGACTACAAAAAAGTAGCCAGTGTCAGGATGACAAATGGGGAGGCAGAGGAGCGAGTGTGCACGGCTCACATTAGATTGGACAGCAGCTAATGTGATCTTCATATTAGTCGCTGTCCAACACAGACGAAAAAAAAAAAAACAACAAAAACCACACGCAATAGTTTGTGAAGTTTGGTCTCAGCACAACATCCGTGACCCTTTCCTGACAAACTGATCGTTTTCATAAATCCTACAAATTAAAATGACGTTGCAAAAAGAACCCGTTCTCCCTCACGTCTTCAGCTCTGTGCAACCCAGTTTGAATCCTTTGGCGACCAACAATAATAGAGTAGAGTTTATTTTTGGATGCGATACAAGTGCTCATCGGTTGACCGTTGACAGATAATCTCCCTCTAGGCCAACTGAACTAAAAAAACATAGATATTTCAGGATTCCATTAAACTCTGAAAATATTAAGTCAACCCATAAAAAAAAAAAAAAGAAAAATGAATAAAATCAAAAGTCCATGACATCATTCCAGCAGTAGTCAGAGAGGAAAGATGAATGACTGACGGAGTTAGCATATTATGGAAGTTGATTATATCAAGTCGTGCTATTTGCTGATTGCTTGCCAGGCCATTTAGAACGGCAAAGCCTTTCTGTAAAATACATTTATTGCAATAGAGTCTATAGACATGTCTGCATGCATGCATAATTCATGCATGTGTGAATTGTGTGGCGCATGGCAGGGTCTCTGTAAAGCACTGCGACATACGCAAGTCTGTAAGCAGTGCGTTAAACAGTCTTGATGACCCAATAAAGGAGCTTATGCATGCATGTGTGTGAGAGGAGCAGAAAGACAATCTACACTGGATCCTTCAGCCTGTTCATTTAGACTGGAACCATCTTTTTTTCTGACCACTTTGAAAGAAAAAAAAGTGCTCAACTGATTTTATTAACCAAAGAACAATGAGCAAATCCTTAGACATGTCAGACAGTCACACAGCTATGTGACAGTAAAAAAAAAAAGAAAAAAAAAAAGTCTGTTTGGTAAAAGTGATTTTGGCAGAGATGAGAATCATAGATGTGTTGTGGTAAACAGTGTCATCACTAAGCAGTGTAATTACATAATTACAAGTGAGAAGTTCCGTGTTTTTTTGACAAACAGAATTGATGTGTTTAATGTGGAATGGATTTTGTATCTGAGATGAGAGTTTTGCTTCTGAACAAACCGAACAGAAGGGCTTCAGAGGGACTAACAGCAGTTTAGTAGAAATTCTGTCCTGAGGCAAAGTCCACTCTAATTACAACAGTGGGTAGAAAATCTGGTTAGAATTTATCACTGGGCTGGTTTTACAGATCACAGTAAAAGACTAAAAGAGAGAGAGAGAGAGAGAGAGAGAGAGAGAGAGAAGAAGAAGAGGAAGAAGACAAACAAATGCAGCTTGCGAGGCTGGCTGACATCAACAGAGACTTTTTGTGAGATACAGTGGCTTACTGTAATTCCACAGATGCCAGGGTAACAAAGGAAAAACACGGGATGTTTTCATTGTATCATTTTAGCGATCTTTTCGCTTGACGCACTGAACAAACAGATAAATGAAACCCATAGAGAGAGGACCAGTTGGTGAGTTCCGAAGAGTTCTACAATATTGAAAAAAAAATTGTAAAGTTCTCTTTGGATACAAGGCTTAACTGAAGAAAACAGGCAGAATTAGGAAGCTTTAGGCACACCTTTGAAGACTGAGGTCTTTATGAGAGGTTATCAGAATCAGGATAATTAAAATTGCTGAGTTACTACATGTAGTGGCTTTTCCTGTCATCATCAGGATGTAGGCAGGTATATCTGTGACTGCTTGTTTACAAATGCCACCAGCTGTATGATAGACAACTGGTAAGAAAGAATCTGGAAATTTAGGCAGTGGATTTCCACAGATTTAACAACAAGAAAAAAGATTTTTAATCCCTTTTCTTTTGAGTTTATCAGGCTGAAAATAACATGGTGCATGTTTGTTTTTTTTTGTTTTTTTTTTAATCAAAAATGACTCCCCTTTCTTTGGACAATGAGTAAAACCTGGGATATATGACATGATATTGTGTTGCTTTTTCTAAATGCTCAGAAACTGCTGTGTTTTTTTTTCTTACCTGCTGTCAGTTGTCTAATTGGTGCCATCTGTTGACAGGAGGGCACAAATATATCTGCCTTTCTTTTGTAAGTGTGTATCCTCGCGAAGGCAAGTTACGCCACTCAGCCTAGTCGCAGATACTGTCACCTCAGTCGTTTTAACTCTCCAGGTTAAGATGGACACCTGAGAATACCAGGCTTTGTCAGATAAAAAAAAAATAAAAATAAATAAATAAATAAGCTTTCACAGATGCTCCTAACTCTTCGTATTCCCTTTTAGAAATGAATGATCACATTATGATCATAAGGTCGATGAAACGTAGAAATCAAAATGCTGGTTTTGATAGAGAAGGAGCCGACCCTCAGTCACAGATAGAGAGGACCGCGGTGAGCCACGCTGGGAGCATGGGGAGAGGTGTGGAGTGGGCACAAAGACAAAGAGATGGATGATAAGACTGAGTGCTGCACCCCTATCGACTGCCGTCAGTACAGAGCATGTTAAAGAGTGTATTAGGGATTATGCTGGATTAGTCCTATCAGATCTTCCCCAGGGTGATCACCGGTCGCGACTCTCTCTTTCTCTCTCTCTCTTCACCGAGGAGTTGCGCCTGCATCCAAAACCGTGGCTGCCGGATATCTTACGATAAATGGGGATTGGCACGTATCTTTTCAGGATTTATGTTTCTTTTTGGAAAAGCAATTAGGCCTGTGATTATTATTATGGACTTGATGAGGCTCAGCGCCTTCCCTGCCTTCTTCCTATGGACCACAGTTTCCCCTCAGGAAGGTGAGGCCCATTCCTAAAATTACCGTGATTTAAGATGCAAAAAGCAACATACACACACACACACACACACACACACAGAGACACACACGCACAAACACACACACACAGACATTAAAACAGCTCTGAGCTTTATTGCATGTGCGCTTCCACACAAAACCAATTTCGTTTCCATTGATCGCTTTTCAAGCAATTAGATTTGCATTGACGGGGAAAAAAAAAAAGTAGAGTGAGTTTGTATGAAACGGGGAGGGTCAGCGTTTGGGCGTGGTGATTTGCGCCTCAACTTGACTCTATCCGTTTGACTGGCTCCTCCGACCCACCCCGAGGGATGACTCCCCCCACCTCCTTCCCCATGACCACCACCACCACCACCTCCACCCTTCCTTTTTTCAAGTCCCCTCCCTCCGCACAACAAATAACTCACCCCACATGAAAAAGTGCCTAGCGTCAGATTATATATCCGTCTTTATTTCCGATATTGCCTCTTTGTTTCTGCAAACTTGGCTGATTTTCTAAATTGTGTAGTATTGACTGTTTCAAGATCTGACCAAGCGAGGCTGATGTAACACGTTGAAGGTAATGATATCCCAGCAGAGGGAGAGGCAGTGGCAGCGCCAGCACTGGCCTCTGGCCAGGCATTGTAACCATTAGTCTACTAAGAGCTTTGGGCCACTTCTGGCATCCACAGGCTCAGTGTCGGTGCAAGCAGAGACCCCATTCAACCAAACTGTACTCCTCTTCTCCCTCTGTGCCTAATCACTGGATATGCCAATCCTCAGCGTCTCCTGTTCAAACGATCAAGGTCACCCAACCCGCCCCGCTGAACAAGAACTTCTGGATTACGGCTTAACACTCTCAGAAACATCAGAGTCCTTTTGAAGATCCGCAACCATTCCAGCAATGGGTTTGTAATATGTGTTTTGACTAGAAGTACGGAGAGAAATTGGGAGAGCATCTCGGGTGTTTAAAACAAGAGGCCCAGCTTGTCATAAGTGCGGGAAGTAGGGAATAATTCCCAACAAGGTCCCAGAGGAAATCCAGCTGAAGCCCAAAGCTTGCGGGGTTTGACAAATGCCTTTCTCGACACCAGCAAAAGGAGACAAATGTTACACTTAAACCGAAATACTTAATTTCCGCTTTTGGTGACTGGAGGCAGACGCCATTAATCAGCGGTGGGGCCGAGACACGCTCGGTGAGCATGCTAAGAACCAGATGATCGCCCTCTTCCACTCAATCCATCAAGTATGATTGGAGAAAGAAAAGGTTCAAAAATTTTGAGTCGCGCCCACGCCGGAAGAGTAATTACCCTTGTGGCAGCCACTGAGGTGTTCCGCTGACATCCCGACCCGCTGTTTTGCATTCGCCGTATAACTCTTGGGTGTGTGTACGTGTGCGTATGCGTGTGTCCCTGTCTGTGTGTGTGTGTGTGTGTGTGTGTGTGTGTGTGTGGGGAGGGAGGGGGTTCGACATTCTCAAGCAGATGCTACAGCCCAATCTCTGTGCCTCCTTGCAAACTGCCACCGTTGAGGCTGGACTTAGACGAATATGAATTATGAGATTCTCAACTCCTAATGAGGTGACTTATTACCAGGCCTGATGGATAAGGAGCTCAGTCAGGCGAGTGCATTGGCAATTCATGAGTGAAGGTAAAACCTGCACTTCACCCGCCAAATGATGAGTTTTAATGACTCAAGAAAAAGCTTTTAGCACTTAGGACTGTCTGTGTAACAATATGAGATTGTGAGGTGCTAGAATAATATTGAGTTCATCAAAATATTGGACGCCTTAAAAAATAGGGACAGATTTACACATGTGGGATTTCCTCATATTGAAATTCAGGTCCTGACTTTTAGATACTGATTGTTACCTGAATGAACAATATCAGCAGTATTAGAGATTAGATCTGTAATTTCAAAACATAATAACACAAGTAAACCTTATTAAAACAGTTTCTTGAACAGTGAATAAAATCACCAAATTGTCACAAAAACACAGACTGAAGTCCCTTAACCACAGGGCAGGTTTGCATTGTTAGAAGTGAAGGTTTTCAGGGCTGGGGGTTGTTTGAAGGAGATGAGGTGATGACTGCATACAGAGGACATTGCACTGGGGCTTCTTGCCACTCCAGCGATGCATGCTTGAGATAAGTGTTTAGTTCAGAGCTCAGCACTTTTGCCGCATTCAATGTGTCAACGTCCATGCACCTCCACGCAAGTCACTCCCCACTGCGACAGCTCTGTAATCTAACCCTCTTTGTTTGGGGAAATGTTGGTAGCCCCCTTCCTGCAATTTGCTGGCAATTTTACAGATGCCCCGGCTCATGTAATGTAGGGAACAGAGCTGAATGGACCGTGTAGATGTTTTTCTGTACCTGTTCAACAGTTTTCTGTTCTTGTGTGAACCTAGAGTCTCGTAGTCATAGCAGGGGTCACAGCCAAATACCACAGGACAGAATCTCAACACTTATGTCTAAACATCCCATGGTAACTCTATGTATGCTTCATCCAGATTTGGACAGGTTTAGAATAATTACTGTGATGGGATCCCTGACAGTACCGCGTGAAGGATATAGACAGCACTGTAGTGGAGTCGCTGGGTAACTCAACCATTGGATCAGATCTACAGAATCGTCTTTGATGGATTTAGTGCCTTACAGTATTCTCTCTTCCGGCGCAGATTTCGGCCGAACTTGAGCTGTATCTTTAGCCCTAACCAGTCTCTGCGGACAGTAATTAGCTGTGACGCGAGGGTGACAAGAAGGCTGCGAACCGTGAGCTGGAGGAGCAGAAGTTTCCAGAAACCAGAGGGGATCCACCTGGTCTGAGACATCCCACAGAGATGGGGCTTCCCTACACACACCCCCACCCCCCCCAGCTCCATCTGCGAGGGGTGGGAGAGGTCAGCATATAAAAGGTCAGCAGGGCTTGGTGAACACAGACCACGGAGCAGGGCAAAAACACAGAGCTGTGAATTGTTTCTGCTTTGTGTCCACGTTTAACACCACTTAGCTCTGCTCGCTGCCCATGCCAAATCGGCAACGTGCCACCAATGCCTAATAACCCTGTACCATTTCTGACGCTTACGAGACAGGAGGCGAGAAAAAGGACGAACATGATCAGTGGCGCTGGGTAAACTGGGAACACTGGTGTGTCTCAGACCCATTTCCACACCATTTAACCTTGAGTTTTTCATGCCGGATTGTTAATTCACCAACCAATGAAAATCCATCGAAGCTCATAAGAATTGCTTAAATGGGCACAATTACAACGTAAATATTGAACATGACACAAGACATGCTGGGGGCACAAAGCCCGCGTTTCAAACTATCAAGCATGCCAATGTACTAATGTGCCACCCTTGGCTAATCTATTCTGTCTTGTACTATGGTCTTCATGATTAACAGAGCACCACTGAAAGATGAATCTATGAGATACCGGCAGCTTATATTCCTGGTTTCCTGTCTAAAGAAAGTAGATTCATTCATCAGCACTGTTAAATTGGTAACATGGTGCCAATGGGAAGTGACAACAGTGTTGCCTTCACTCATAGTTAAACAACTTCCTGAGGACAGCAGCATCCTGTGAACATGAATCATGGCAAAAGGGTCAATGGAAGTAAAAATCCACGTGCACAAGTATCCTACTGTGAACTTCTCTCTCTCAAAGAAACGCTGAATAGGAACTCAGTATTGCAGTATTGGGTATCATGGCAACTTTAAATAAAAGAACACAGAGAGATGCAACAATTATGACAGTTCCATCTCTCTCTCTCTCTCTCTCTCTCTCTCTCTGTCCTGAGGAAAGGCACAGTGAAATGTATTTCTTATCACATGTCATGAAACATAACTGCAAACCTAAATTTCTTTTCCTCTGTTTCTCTGATACATGCTGAATCCTGTCAAAAAATTACCAGCGTACGTTCTAATTACACAAACGCTATCTGGTCCATGTGTAGCTGCGAGCCTCAATCAGTCCTGTGCCTGATAGTTTAGCGTTACTATATTTTAGGGTTATTCAGTGCCCTCCAGTCAGCCGTAATTAAAAGCAAAGAGAAGGGAGGAAAACGTGGAGGATTTGTACCCTGATCCCCACAGCCGAGAACCTCTTACTCTCATTGGCTTTTTTGCGATATTTCAAAGAGAAATATCCTCACCATCAGATGTGTTGTATGCAATATGTAATATACATTCGATGCGGTTTAGTTTGAGTCTTGTGGCTAATTAAGCAGGGGTGAGTGTGTGAGTTCTGAGACATGAGAATACATAACTGATTAATGGACGTCATAGCTTTAATGTAGATGTTGTTGACAATGGGTAGGAAACATGTGTCCTACTGCGTGAACGTTAAATATATTACAGTGGGATGTATAATGTATCTATACTGTGATGGACATTCAACTTTAATGGTTTCCACAGAAAACGCCTTTTTGGAATGTAAATGAATCATTACCACGTATGTGTAAGATAATTAGCTGAGTGCAGCAGGAATTCTCTGGGATTCTCTTGAGTTCAGAGAAATGTGGTTTTAGGTTTTGAAGTGTGATACAGGGCACATATTGAAATAGTTTACATTGACGTATAAAATAAACCAATAACTTCAGAGCAGCGAAACCATTGTAGACAGAGAGCAGAGTGAATTTATTTGTGTGTGTGTGTGTGTGTGTGTGCGTGCACGTACATGCGTGCATGTGTGTGTGTGTGTACGTGTGTATGCGTGCGCGCGTGTGTGTTTGCTGCAGTTGGCAGGTGGCTGTGTGTCTGAGGCTCTTTAAACAGTGTAATGAGGCAGTGAGGAATCTGTCGTTGCGCTGGATTTTTTACGGGGAGTGTGTGTGTGTGTGTGTGTGTGTGTGTGCTGGTGTGGGGGGAATGCCCTTAGTATTTGTGGCTTGGCCACACACATGGGAGGCTCCTGCTGTATGACACACTAAGTAACACATTTCTTTGCTCACACACACACACGCAAACTCACACACCCTCTCAGCAGTGGCCCAGGTCAGAGCAGCACCCACACAGAGAGAGCAGCTCTCTTCAACTCAGACCTTGTTCAGACAACACAGCAGGGAACAGCAACACAGTGATGTGTGTGTGTGTGTGTGTGTGTGTTTGTGTGTGTGTGTGTGTGTGAGAGAGAGACAGAGAGAGACTTTCTGATTGTGTCTGGGGGGTTCATACACTCTTATTCTCAATCCTATCTGAAACATCCCAGAGAGCAGTGGCAGCCAGAGAGACATGCGGTAAAGTTTCTCAAAGCTGCTGCTGCTTACATGTAAGTGCATGCATGCATGGATCCTGCTCATAAATGAACAAAACACATACATCAATTTCAAAACGTCTAATTCATTTTCATTTCCAATGCAGAGCCACATTTTTTTTAATGATACGTCTCATTTCTCTCGGGGAAATATTTAAAAAAGGATGTCAAGGAGAAATGGCAGTGTCGGTTGCTAGTGGTGGGTGAGAAGCAGGGTTGTTGTTCTGAATTGAAGATGTATTTGAGTTTTTTTTTTTTTTGTACAAAGCCATTTCTGTCAGCAAATCATATTATGTATTTTAAATAACACTGTATTTTGCAGGGAGCGTGAAAGAGATTCTCTACTGATGATGGCAACAGTGAGTTCCTGCTTTTCTCTTTCTCTCTATCACTTTTCAACAGCTCTTCTCAAAATGAGAGACAGACAAGGGAGAGAAAAGAACTCTCTGTGAGGAAGAGGTTGAATTAAAGAGCCCCCCCCCTCCACTCTCACTCTCTCTCTCTCTCTCTCTCTCTCTCTCTCTCTCTCTCTCTCTCTCTCTCTCTCTCACTCTCTCTCCTTTTTTTTTTCTCCATGGCGTTTAAAATCAATTCATTCAGTGGACTGCTGACACAGCTCGCCCCGGAGAGGCCAGGATTTATGGCACCCTCTAATGGGCATGCTCTAAAGTAAAGGCCTACCGTCAGCACAATCCTGCCTGCCTGTACTGCTGCTTAAAGAAACAGAGAGAGAGAGAGAGAGGTGGGGAGGGGGAAGATAGAGAGAGACTGTGTGATAAAGACAGAGAGAGAGAGAATGAGAGTGAGAGAGAGAGAGGGGGGGGGGTTGGGTTGTTGTATGTCCATATGTAAAACGCTACAGATACGTACAGTCCAGCATAGCAGAGATGGAGGCTTACATTTTAATGCCTTTCCAAATAATATGATATCACCTGCTCTTACCACTGAAAACAAATTCTATCACCATAACAGTCGTTCATGGGCCCTCAGGATTAAGTCAGGCATCCACAAAAAGGATGCTGCCTACTGAATGAATTTCATGTCGTCCCCTTTCAGGCCAACAGCACTATATATTTTGCTTTATCAGTTTACTGAGACTAGTTGGTGCCTAGGCAATAATATATATCTCCCTGAGAATCTCTCTCTCTCTCTCTCTTTTTAGACTATTCTAAGTGTCAGTGAATATACTTGTTGTATTGTAGCTACACTTTCCTCAAGTGGTATTTCTTACGGTGCACTGTGTGTGAGAGCTTTGTCATTCCTCTCTCTGTCCATTAACTTGTCTGAGAGAGAGAGCTCACTAACTGAACTGTGTATTCATATATTCATCATATTCATGTGTAGGTATTTCAGGCTGTTTATGAGTTAAGGTGAAAAGGGCTACAGTATATATTGTGTGGTGTGAGTGTGCGTGTGTGTGTGTGTGTATGTGCATGCCATCAATGTAGTGTTGAATGTGTGTGTATGTGTATGAAAGAGACACAGGGGGAGAGAGAAAGAAAGGGAGGTGATGTAAGTTGTATTGTCAGATAGGAGGTTTATAGCTCTGTTGCTGTGGGGTTTATACAGTCTAAAGTGTAACCTGAGATTTCTCTGTCTTCCAGAGGATAAGCTACAATAACCTGCTTCTTTCCCCAACCCTACTCTTCACAACACAACTAACACCACAGCACTCCACTAATATACACAGGCCACATGGAGTGTGTGTGTGTGTGTGTACGCGCGTGAGTGTGAGCGTGAGCGTGTGCACGTGCGTGTATACGCTCGTGTGCGTATATACATGACGGCAAGCAAAAGGGGAAAAAAAAAAACCCCACCCAGCTCCGAATCAACCAAGTCTCTTCCCCCCTATGTAAAGGTAAGCATGGCTGACCGTTCTGTGGGCCTCATTATTAAAGCACGACTGTCAAATTCAGCCTGGCCTGTAGCCGTCATATCCTATTTCAAAATACAGCCCCCAAACCCCCCCACCCCACCCCCCTGATTCACCCTCGCTGCTGTTCACTCTTCTCCCCTGCTTTTCAGAAATGCACCATCTGATTAAAACAGATTACACACCTTGTTAGCAGAGCATTTCATATTTGATACAGCTGTGCTCGCAGATGAACAACCTTGTACGAGATTCCTAATCAAAGCATTTGCGGCCTTGTTCTACAGCCTTTTTGTTTAATAAGGTTGGTTCCGTCTGTGGACCTTTTAAATGAGCAATTCTCCCTCTAGCACAGGCAAAAGATCAATACGCTTACCTGCAAACACCCTCCCCCCAGGAAAAAAAAAACCATACAAGGCAAAGGATTTCTTCTCTTTTCATAGTTTGTAAATGCCTAAAATAATGATACACAGTGCAGCAAATGCAGAAAAGTGAAATATTCTGGTGAACTGAAGGTTATCTTAGTGCGAATTGCACCCTCAACCAATTTAAGCAACACAGTGAAGAACCACTGGATATCAGGATAACGTGGGATTTGAAATCATGGATATATTTTCTGTGTAGATGATCAAACATATCACAGAGAGACCACTGAAAGGGTTTCCCGGGTAACTAAAACCATCATGTGAAAATAATAATAATAATAATAATAGACAATAATTCTCTAAATATCTCTGACCAAATCCACTGAATGATTTAATTTTCACTGTACTCTCAGGCTTTTCTGTTTATTACAGAGGTGAATATTAAAAACATATTTCATAAAAGGCTCCCTCTATGGGTCTGGAAGTGTTTGGGACGAGATTTAAAGGTTAAGTGTTTGTTTTCAACTAATTTAATGTTTATGTGTGTGTGTGTGTGTGTGTGTGTGTGTGCGTGTGTGCGCTTGTGTGTATATACGTTTTAGTGTCTAAAAGTTCCTTTTATTTTCTCATAATGTTTTAAATCAACTCCCTCACACGTTTTAATAATTATAATTAATCTCAAGATAATGTCCACATCATCACTAAGGATGTAACAGAGAAAAAAAACAACACCTTCCATTTCTCCACATGAGACCACAAAAAAAAAAAAAAAAAAAAAAAAAGTTGAACTAAACTCATCAGTTCACCAAATGTGCACAAGGCGGCAAAGAAAATCTAAACCAGATTAAGTCCATTTACTTTAAAGTGTGTTGGTGAGAAACATTAGAAGAGTTCTTTTTTAATTGCTCTACACACCAGAGGCTGGAGCCAATAGTGCATTAGCATATTAGCACGTTAGCTGGAGTGGGGTGAAGAAAGACAGAGAACAACAAAAACTATCAACTAGCCACACGAGGGCCACTGCAGGTCCTTAAACCCCCATACTATCATCTATTAGAGCAGTTAACGGAAGACTAAAGGCAGGTAATTAGAGAGATGAGGAGACCTGTCACGAAGTAGAGGAGAGAAAAAGCTTGGAGAGTCTCCAGAGAACACACTGGATTATGGAGCTGAAAGGATACGGTGAACTAAGCAAAGTGAAGAGCCACACTGGGCCCCAATGATCCTTAATACCAGCTGGTCTATGGGCCCACAGAGGGAGGGAGGAGGAGAGGGAGAGAAAGATAGATCGAGAAAGAGAGATGAAGAAGGAGAAAAAAAAAATATGGAGAAAAAACAAGGGAAAACACACTCCTCCACACTGTACAAATATAGGTTTAAGTTTTCCTGAGGCAACCAGTCTGTAAACTCTATCAGAGAAAGCCAAACACACATACTCACTCTCTCTCTCTCTCTCTCCCGCACACACACACACACACACACACACACACACAGAAGACGGTGATGAAGACTGACCTGCCCAGCTGGGGGTCTCCATGAACAGCAGGCCTGGCCTTAGATCAGGGACTCAAGGCTGCCACACACACGCTGCTGAACTCTGCAAGACAGATACACATACACCGACCATTTATACAGGAACATCAGAAGCAGCAAATTACTGTTTATTTGTGTACATATGTAATCTGTGTTTGAGTCTGAGGCCAGTTTTAAGGTGTCTTGAAAGTCTGTATGTGTGTTGCCAATGTGTGTTTAAAGGTGAGTTGTGTTTCTGAATGTATATACCACTGAATTCAAGTTGGTGTTTATGAGTGTGTGTGTGTGTATTGATAGTGTGTGTTTGCGCAGCACCGTGTGTGCATGCGTGTGTGCCTGTTGTGTGTGTGTGAGTGTGCATGTGTGGATGTGTGTATGTGTGAGAGAGCGTGTGTGTGTGAGTGTGGGTGTGTGTGTGCGTGTTTCTGCGTGGGGCTCAGGCTGGCCCAGGGCCCAGTGGTGCAGCCTCTGAAGCAAAGAGAGCTGCGGCATTGATTTCCTCCCAACAGAAATCATATCTTCCCTCTCTCCGCCTACCCGCCCCACTCCACTCCTAATTAAGCATTTACAGGGATCTCTGCCAACACAATTTGTCATTTATCAAAAGTAATTAAAAGCAATTTCTTTTCTCTTGTTGATTGGGAATTGACTAATTGTTTAGACTGTAAAAATGGAAAAGCATAAACGTCGGGAAAGGATAAATTTTACATAAAACAACTCAGAAGCAAACACCAGTGCTATAAATCTCCCAACCCAAACATCTGGCTCCAAAGCTATTCCATTCTAAGCAACCTTGGCTTCCGATGATACATAAAGCGGAAACTGCACAGTCACTGAAGGGTTCTCTGAATTTGGCCCCAAAAAAGCATAATGTAAATGAAACTCAATACTGTTTTTTTTGTTCTTTTTCTTTTAAATCTCCCTACATGGGATGTACATTGATGGATTTTCCCACAGTGTACTGTAACGCTTTAACACTTAAGCTCATTTTAAAACACTCATATTTGAAACATAAATACTAAATATCCTCTATGACTGGTTCTACTTAGCATCATGTTTTATTATGATTTATTAATGGCACTTAATGGATTACTAATGTGCATGAAAAGTATTATAAAGAGAAGCTCAAACAAAGTTTAGCAACTTTTTTTTTTTTCCAGTCCTGATCGCTTTACGGGATTACGTCATACCTAATAATCCCGAAGACCGGAGAAGCGCGGCAGAAAGAAAAAAAAAAAAGTCCCAGTAAAGATGCAGAACAGAACATTCTAACGCTTGCCGCGAAATGCCACAGTGTATCCTGAAACTTTTCAAGCTTAGCTAAAGTCCTACCATTTTACCAGCTTGGTTAACGATTTATAACTGCGCTTTTACCTCCTGTTAAGGTGAAATGAAATGTCAGGATTGATTTGAGGAGAGACAGAGCGGGTGAAATACCAGTGGCAGGCACGATGGCCATGTTCTCGACTGGTCCGCGCCTCGCTGCGCGGTGCTGATTATTAGCTTGTTCGTAAACGAATGAGGGACGTGCACACTATTAATGGGAGGTCCACGGAGAGAAGAGGCAACAAGACAACCAATCAGGCTGCCAGAAGAGGAGACAAAGGGAAATAAATAATAAGACAAAATACAAACAAACAAAAAGCAGCAACACCCACTGCACTGTGATTCAGCAATTAGCTACACAAATACCTGGCTCCCCATGTGAGCCAGCAACACTGCTTGCCAACGCTTCTCCTTTTTCTCACAGTCGACAAATGGCGCCTTTGCTTCATGGAGACAATCCGAATATGCCTTTGAACACGAGAGATGGACAGGAAATAGTATTGTTGCCCAGAAAACTCAGAAATAATTGGACAACTGTGGGAGAAGTATAATGTTCAGACCTCCGTAGAGACGCAGCTATGCTAATACCTAATGGAGCCTTATGCTTTTTTTTTTTCTCCCATCATTGCGCTTTTGTTTATTCTCTCATTCATCATCCAAAAAACTCAATTACTTATGGTCCCTAACATGTATGGTTATTAATGCGGTAATTACGAGTCTCTCTCTAATCTTTTGCATCGCAATTTGGGTGATGTATGTTTCAACATCATGGCAGGTCCCATGAAAGAATGTGCTGAATTAGAGAGCTGTGCTCTGTGAAGAGCCTACTCCTGGGAAACCTCAGACAGAAACAGAGAGAGAGAGAGAGAGAGAGAGAGATCGTCTCCTCATACAAAAGGATTTATGTTACTTTTCTTCTGTGAGCTGTGTAACTGTGTGTGTGTGTGTGTGTGTGTGTGTGTGTGTGTGTGTGTGTGTGAAAGAGAGAGAGAGAGAGAAAATAGAGAGAGAAATAGAGAGAAACAAAGGGAGAAAAAGCAGGAGCAAGTACAGTACACACACAAAACAGCATGACTCTAGAGATACATGGTAATTCCTTCTAGCTTCCTCAATGTCTGTATTGACTATCTAACCCTGCTCCTGTCAGTCATTAGTGGAGAGGCAGGATGAAGGGTGGATAGCAGAGGTGAAGTAGTAGAGGGTGATAGAAAGGTGCAGTGATGGAGAAGCAGGTTGGAGAGCTCAGAGCCAATGGTGTGCCGTAGATTGCTAAAGTAGATCTGAGAACTGCCAGCAGCAGCTGAAGGGGCACCTGTACAGCCTGCAGCCATGTTCTTCAAGCCTGCTGTTGTTTCTGCACACACACACACACACACACACACAACCCCAGGCAGGCAAGCAAGTGTGAACACACAAATACAAACAACACACTCACGCATACAAATCACAACAACAGTTGTATGAACATAAGTATACATAGACCTACACGGCCTCAAAATGAAGAGGAAATAAAGTGACACACATGTACACACACACATGTACATACACACACATACGCATGTGCACGCACACACAAACAGACACATACACTCACATATGCACACATACACACACACACACACACAAACAGTAAAGGGCATAAACCCTAGATGACAATGAAAAAGGGGGAGGGCACTCCAAAGAGCACCAAATAAAGCCTTGAATCTCCGGCGCGTTTAAAGCTGCTAAAATATCTGACGATACTTCTCACAGCTTTTAATCTTTAATGTGGAAAAATTAATCATCTCATTCATTATTTTAATAGCTGTCATTTTTCGTCTCCCCAAAGTGATGATTTATAACCATTACGCCTGTGCGTCGGCTTGTGCGTGCTGGATTTATAGTAATGTTTGCACCACGTAGCCTTTAGCCATATTTCATTACTGTGACAAGCCATTAAAATGCCCTGGTGATTAAACACAGTTCCAGGGTCAGGTAGGGGAGTGCTTCTCTAACACAGGAATACCACAGAAAGAGAGAGAGAGTGTGAAAGTACAGTTTGAACACACAAAACCTAATAGTACCCCCCCCCTTTCTCCCCTTTATCACCACATCAAGAAGTCTAATACAATTATATGAATCAGATTTAAATTGCTGTAAAAATGAGCGGTACAGTGCAATATAAAGGGAGTCATTTTCACTGAGCTAACATGAAATATAGGCTCAAGACTCAAGAGTACACCTCATTTTTTTCCTTTAGTTTAACATTGCTAACTAGAAAACTATTATATACATATAGATGAAGATCCCAGTGTCTAAATTTAGGGGAGATATAAATCTGTGAAAACAGTGTTGATCAGTGTATGCAGAACTTTGGTTAGCTGTGCGGGTAGTGCATGGACGCCTTCCAGGCCTAAAATGGATTTCTCCGATTCTGTGGGTGAAAATGAGTGTGGGAAGGTCATTAGTGGCAGTAGGAGGATTTAAATCTCTTGCTGGCCAAGTAAGATTTAATATTCTGTTTTCAGGAGCCAAAACTGATCAATGAAGAAAAGTGCGTATCTCTGTATGTGTTGTAAACATCTGTGGACATTCTGTGGGCATACACAATCATCTCTCTCTCTCCCCCGTCTCTCTCTTTCTGCACGAGGGCTTGCAGGTGCATGTGTTCGTACATGAGCATGCATGCTTGTATATGAATAAATGCAGCATATGCGTGTGTGCGTTCGCGCGCGCTCAAAGCCCTCGGCGGGAGAGACAGGACGGCAAGACGATTACTAGTTTATGCACCGATTACACCTTATAACCATTCATACTCATACGATTCCCGAGCCACAGGTTATAGGACCAGAGCCCCACTGTCCGCATCATTATCACTTTCACATCTGAAAATTCGTACTACATACCGCTGAGAGCCCCTTTCAGACAACTTCTGTGTAGCACCACATTGGCATACAGGTGCCTGCGCTTCCTATAGTTAACATCAGAGTTACAGTTAGTGATCGCTGTACACCCAAAAATCACTGGGTGTAAAAATCATTTAGAAAATGAGGCATTTTATAAGTCTAAGAGAGCCGGATTATTTTTTCGTCAGTGGCAATAACTGGCAAAATCACGGATGACGTCTTTAACCAATATAGCTGTGAATCCCTCAGTGCTGAACTTCTCTTTGTCAAGTCAGCACTATACCGTTAAACAATTTAACCCACTGGAAGTTATGTTGTGTAACATTACTGAGAGGATCATTCCAAATGATGTTTAGCATGCTGATGCACTTTGCAGCCCCCAACATTCTAATGGGTGATTCATGCTATATATATATTTTTTTGTGCATGTCGGCACTTTTTTCGAATATCAGACACTGCGCGTAGATTTCCAGCTGCACCGATTTGAGGCTCCCCCACTTCGTACTTAGACATGAAAACCATCGCGAATACTATTTAAGTGCTTGTTTGGCCTGTATAGATTCCACTCTGCCGAAAAAGCGATTAAAAAT
>NC_044507.1:12554543-12567043 GCF_902362185.1 Chanos chanos
CTGGGCAAAGAAAAGGTGGGGAGAGAGACAGAGAGAGAGGGAGAGAGAGAGAGAGATTGTGTGTGTAAAAAGTGTCTGAGGAAAGTTCCATGGTGTTTTGTTCACTCAGACACAATGGAATGAAAGCCGGCCCAAACATACTGACTTGTACTGATATAGTAGATATGTATGTACACACCATATAGACTGTAACAGGCAGAGAAATGTCAGCATTTGCTTTAAGTTTTCTATTCAATTCCATCTTCATTCATGGAACAACATATTAGAATCAGCTGAAAAGAAAAAAAAATGACAGTTTTAAACAAGAGAGTTCTCTGAAAAACCTGAGATTAAAAATCTGTGTATTTATGTCTCAGGGAGGGAGAGAGAGAGAGTGCCAGAGGAGAGACAGAGAACGAGAGAGAAAGCATGTACGAATATATTTTCATAAAAGGAAGAATGAAAACCCAGTAAAATGTGACTATGCTCACGGTGTGGAAGCAGCACCTTAGTTAAATATGGACTAATTAAGTGGAAAAATGAAAGCATTTCATCTTCATTAGGATCAGACAATAGGAACGTGAGACATAATTGAGAGTAGTTCCAGTTTAATAGTATGAACAAAAGTCATTTAAGTGGGAAATGTGCCACTGATCTGGTCTAAGAGGAAAAGAGAGCGACAGAGAACGAAAGAAAGAGAGAGAGAGAGAGAGAGAGAGAGAGAGAGAGAGAGAGAGAGAGGAGGGGAGAGAGAAGGAGAGAGAGAGAGAGAGATTGCATTCACACAGAAATGGAATACTTACACACGATCAATGCAGCAGAACTGAAAGGCTCGTTTTATCTCCACTTTCAAATTAGTTGAACAAAAGACTAATGATGGACGCTAGTGTTAAAGGCCAAACAAAGGCTATGCTATCATGTAATGTATCTGGATAAAGATTCAAGCGTTCCATGCAGAGCATGAACTGTTCTCTCTCTCTCTCTCTCTCTCTCTCTCTCTTTCCCTTCTATCAATCATGCAATATGTTACTTATTTTACTACCATGAAATTGTGGCACAAATTTTGGCTATTGGTTTAACAAAACATTAAGAAGCAAACATTGCCAAAAGCGAAGCTGAAAACTGTTGATGGAAAGAAATCAGTGATTTTAGCTTTTTGTTTGGTCTGAATTAATTGAAATGCAGATTCACTTAGGGTGCAGATCACTCAGACTGCGATTAGACTGTGATGTGCAGATCACTCAGGGTAACCAGTAACACCACATGCTCACTGTATGAATACTGGAAACTTGTCTTTAAGACTTTCACTTCTGTGAAGAAAAATCCTTTAAATGTTCAAAGTGACCCCTAAGACGAGTTTAGACAACAGGAGAGTTTAAAAAAACAAACGATTCCATGATGCCATCCATCTATGGGAGACAGGGAAGGAACAAGAGAGGGAGAAAGAATGAGAGAGAGAGTGAGAGAGAGAGAGAGAGAGAGAGCTGGTCTTTATCACTTCAAAGGCACACATCTTTCCAGTGCTGCTGAACTCTGAGCTAACAGTGCGGCTCCTTTTAGCCTCTCTAGCCCAATCTTAGAAAAAAAACAAAACAAAACAACAACACAAGGTCATTTCAAAGTCAGTCAACAACTCTTTGAAGCCCAAGCCAGCTCATATTCAGAAACCATCAGAAGGTACCCAGTGCCTATCACTCAACAAACAGGCGTGGTTTTGCATATTTAACCACAAATTCCTTGTTTTCTCTTCACATTTACACTTTACACAAACCCTCTGTATGTGAAAATCCATCAACAGCTCAACAAAATAACTAACTTTCATCAGCATGACCACATAATGCACTAACTCTTTATACACAGTCTAACACAGTCATGGACAATGTTCCACGCATAGCACAACAATAGGCAAAACTTTGAGATAAGAATAAAAAAACTCTGCCATAACTCTGCAAAAAAAAAAAGAAGAAAAAATACAATAGAAATAACATTAAAAAAAAAAAAAAAAGCAATATGGGGCAGTCACTCTTTGTTCAGTAGTGTAGAAGTAAAACTGGTGTTTGAAAATCAGTTCTCAGACTGAGTCCAAGTATTGCGGGCGAGGTCACTTTAAGAAGATGCGTACACATTTTTTCATTCTTTCTTTTTTTTTCTTCATGAGTTTCATCATTAAATGTCACAACTGTCCACATTAACACTTTTATTCTAAATGACATTATCCGGCCGTAAATCACGACTGTTTGGCGCTACAGACTAATGTCAATGCACAAGTTTTATCTGTATCTATCCACTCAAAGACTTCCATTTTCACCATGATTACAGCTGCATATATATCCTAGCCCAGCTGACACCTTTATCCCCTACACCCAGCAGTAATGAGCTTAAAAACGCACATTACCATTTAAGCTCAGTGAACACAGCCAACTGATATGCTTGTGAGAGAGAAACAGATAGAGAGAGAGAGAGAGAGAGAGAGAGAGAGAGAGAGAGAAAGAGAGAGAGAGAGAGAGAGAGTGAACATGCTGAAAAGGCTGACTGAGAAAGACAACTGGGGAGAGAGAGAGAGAGAGAGAGAGAGAGAGAGAAAAGAAAAAGAGGGCCAGCAGATGAGGTAAGAAAGCCTCATGTGTGTAGAAATGGATATGTATGTGTGTCTATCCATCCGTTCTTTCATCTTTATGTATGTTTTTGTATGTCTGTGTGTTTGAGTTGAAACTGATTATGATGTAAAAAAAAAAAAAAAAAAGAGTCCCTCTCTTAGCTAGAGAATATGTATGTCTGAGAAAAGGTTGTGGAGTTTCTCTGGGTCCCATCTTTCTCTGCTATTGACTGATTTACGTTATCCCACCAGGATCTTACCCAGCTGTTGACCATGTCACTAGATATCGGTACAGAATAAATACATAAAGAAAGAAAAGTAATCAGGAAGACTTCCACTTTTCACACAGGCAATTAAGTCAAGCAGCTTCAGGAACTGTTTTTTTTCTTCTGTAACTATCTTTCTCTCTCTGTTCCTCTGCCTCCAGTCTGCACCTTGATATGCCATCCACCCAAGATTTCCAATTATCTAAAGACAGCAGTTTCAGGAAACCAGAATATGACACTGATTAAGACCTATTTGCAAATACACTGACCCACCCACCCACCAACACAAACAGACACACACACATCTCATGCTTTAACCTGGCCAATGTTAAACGAGCTCAGTTTCGACAGTTGGACTCCTGATGGAGAATGCCGGATGATTGTACCATTGACACACTTCATTGTAGCCTTGAAGCCATAATCAAAGACTGTGTGTGTGTGTGTGTGTATGTATGCGCGATGTGTGATGTGCGTGTGTGTGTGTGTGAGTGGGTGTGTGTTCACTTGTTGGCACATCTCAGCACGATAAATAAAACCAATACATTCACCAAACAGCAGTTGGAGCGCTTGTGTAATACTGCTTCCCACTCCTGTTAAAAAAAAAGAAAAAATCTCTAATGTGCCTGGTGATTGACTTTTATGATCAACTGGTGGATCTCAGAGCCACGCTGCAGAATCCTGGCCTGTGCATACACAGGTCCATATGGATGTGACACTTAAAATAGTCTTTTAGAGGCAGGTGAACTGCTGGAAGGACGTTTGCACTGAGAACATGAAGAATCCAGCGAAAACTGGTTGGTGAGTATGACGGAAGTCTTAACTGATGCGAACGGAGCAACAGAACAGACCGAGGCTGGAAAAAGAGAGAGTGAGGCAGACAGAGAGGGGGAGAGAGAAAAAAAAACATGTAGAACAGCAGGGAAGTTTCTGCTCGTTTTATTTTTTCTCTCACTCTTTATCTCGATTGTCGAGTGACCATAGGAAAAAAAAAAAACGAAAATAAACGATCTTTCGATAAGGGAGAGACAGGATAAAGGACAAGACAAATGTTGTGCTTGCATCAAATGTTCCCCGATGCGAAACAATCCGACCGCACCAATAAAACGATCAATGCTAATGTAATCTCACCAACCACTGCGGCACACGGGCCTGTTGTATCTTGGTGCAAGAACGAGACAGAAAAGTTATTCAGAAAGGAATGAATAAATAAACTCCAACCCACTTTCATTCTCTCTTGCCACGCAATATGAGCTACGCTCTAAATCTCGATATTCACACTCGCACACGCACGCACTTACGAGCACGCAAGCCGATACATAGATTCAGTCAATCATAGAGTGTACAAGCATATAAGCAGAGAGAAAGAAAAAAAGAGAGAGAGAAAAAGAGAGAGAGAGGCACAGAGTGAGGGAGAGAGAAAGATGGTAGAGGCTGTGGGTCTGAATAGCTAAGTATATGGAGCCACAAGTACACACACAAACACACACACACATATACACCATACACATACAACATACACACATTCTCTTCCTTCCAGTCACCCCCTGCGTGTCTGTCCTCCTCTCCTATGGTGAGACAGTGAGATGCTGGCCTTGATCCAGTCTCTGTTATAATGTCTCTAATGCTCACTCAAATGTCAATGGCAGCATTGACTGAGAAGGCTTTCATCCTCCATCCAAACATACAGACAGGCAAGCCTGCAGCTCTCTGCTGTGGAGAGCCAGTGTGAGACTCAGCATGGGCAGGAATATATTACACACACACACACACACACACACACACACGGGCGTGCGCACACACACACACACACACACACACACGTGCACTCATTCATACACACACACGCGCACACACACACACACACACACACACACACACAAATGCACACACACGCACACACATGCATACATACACACACACCCTTCCTCTCCACTGGAGTGGAGCTTTCTGAAGACCCACACTGTTCTTCAAACCTGAATTTGCTTTAAGGGGAAAGAGGGGGGGCACATACACACATGTATGCACTGTATATGCACCTGTACACATACACATGTGCGCTTGTATACACCATTTACTCATTTACACACACACACACACACACACACACACTCATCCTGTTCTCAGCAGGCCCAGCTGTAACACACATGTAAACTCATGACTCCTGTACCGTCTGCAGGATCTTGTATCGACCAGACAGTACACACATTCACTCTTCACTGATGAACACTCTGATTGAGTTACACTCCCAGCTCAAACACACATGAGTTTTACCTGGGTCTTCAACACAAAACATCAATACACATTTGAGGGCATCAAATAAACACAGAGCACAACAAAATGTGTATAAGTGAAATGCCCTGCTGTGATGATATGCTCATGTCCTGAATGTAAAAATCATCCATTTCCCTCAAAATTTCATCCGAATTCTTTTAGGAAAGTATCCTTTCATTTGACGTGATCTGGTATGGCAACTGTCTAAGACAGAGATATTAAACAGCATCAAAAATACTAAGAAATAAAAGTGATTCCAAGCCAAACACTGTGACTGTCGGTCTTTTATCTGTTACAATGTATTTTTATTTTTTATTCTCCTTTCTGCTGCACTGTACTTTCATTTTATCTCTTTTATTTATCGATCTATCTCTGTATTATTATGTATCTATGTATTTTCATACGGTGTATTTTGTTATGTGTATGTAGGTCATGTGATGGTTAAATGAAGTGTGGGTAATGAGGACAGTGGCTTGTTGACTCTGTGAGAGAGGTTTTTGGCCTGTGGTTTGTTTTACAGATTGTGTAATGGTCAAAATACCAAACCACAACCAGGACAAGATGGACCGAGATGAAAAGACAAATTTATCACGTGCGCTCTCCTAAAGTGAGCGTTTCCAGTGCATTCACAAACACGCGCATGCACAGTCGCATGCACACACACACACACACACACACACACACACACACACACACACACACACTCAGCCACACACTCATGCACACGCACATGCGCGTGCGCACACACACGCGTGCAAACACACACGATGACACACACACACACACACACACAACCCCCCTCCTAGTCGAGGTCTCTCATCAAAGAAGACAGCTCCTGCCGTTTTGGGCAACGATTTGACTGCATGTCATAATCAAATCCTTTAATGACGAGAACAATTTGCCGATTGCCCAGCGTAATCAAATTAGCCCGAGTCTTTTTGGATTTTCAATTATCTCCAGCCCCGTGGAACACTTCTCCCTCATCTCCCAGGCGACAGCATGCGACAGCCAGGCCAGTCTAATGTGATGACAAGCTGGCCTGCTTCAGTTACTTAACCTTTCATTTCAGCCAGTCTCCCCCTGAGATACACACACACACACACACAACCTCTTATCAACAGCCACTGAGTTGAGTGCAAACATTTTTACACACACACAGGCATGTACGCAAACAACAAAATATCTTCATATAGACAAAGTGGCACAGAGATATTACAGGCAAGCAGAGACACACAGGCAGACACACAAACTGCCCAGGGTGTTTGCCATGCTCTCCTGATACTCTCTTTCTCTCTCTCTCTCTCTCTCTCTCTGCGTGTGTGTTTAAGAGAAAATGCCTTACATTCTTTTGTCTTCTCAATACTGCAGCCATTGAAATGTTTTTAAAGTGATTGTTATAAAGCTGTTTTTAAGTTGAGATGTCTAAAATTCTCTCTGTTGACAGTTTTTTTTTAAATCAATTATAATTTTTACCGCTCTTTTGATTATCGTTAAATGGATTGTTCACAAATGTCTCAGAAAACAACATCATATGTGTTTATATCATATGTGTCACAACTGGACGTTTGTATAACAGAAATGGATAGATAGATCAATAGACATATAGATAGACAGATAGATAGAATGAGAGAGAGAGTGTTTAGAGACAGACAGAGACAGAGCTGGAGAAAGAGTGGTGTTAGCCTAGGTGAGAGAGAGAGAGAGGGATGGAGGGAGAGAAAAACTGAGAGACAGAGAGGGAAAGAGAGGGGGGCGGTGAGAGAGCAGGAGAGAGGGAGGGAAAACCCCTGTATTGTCTTCTTTGAAACAAGTGGTGTGAGAAGAGATAATTAACCAGTAATTAATTTAGCCATCTTTATCTCAAAGCCATGTGTGTGTTCCCGCTGTGATTATGAAGGCTTTTTAAAATTAATTTAAAGGCAAATAGTTTGATTTGACTGTTTTCTTTTCCTTCAATGGCAGCGGCAATTAACTTCCTGTTTACTTGTATCAGAAAAGCCCACTGCTGCAGCTCCTGTTGGATTTACATCCTAGTATGATTGCTCTCTCTCACTCGCTCTGTCGCTCTCTCTCGCTCTCTCTTTCTCTCTCTCTTTCTTCTTCTTCTTCTCTCTGTCTCTCTCTCTCTCTGTCTCTGTCTCTTTCTCTCTCACACACACACACACACACATTTGCAAATTGTGTCTGGAAATCCTTCTTCAGAAATCTACATTTGATAGCTAGTTGTGTCTTTGAAAATATATTCTGACACGCTCAAACTGACAACATAATCTAGAATACACTAACAAACATTGAAAATCACGTATGAAACCATAACTGTCAATTTCAACATGGTATGAGCATCTGCAGCTGAGTGATTACCTCTATTAAGGTTTACAGTAACTTTCTCTCAGTGTTGTTAATCACAAATGCTAATCTTTTAGGATTATGGAATACAATTAGCACAGAAGGAACAATGTTTCATATTACTACCGATTTAAATAAAGCACGTCAAAGAAAAACCAACAGACCTCACCGCCACATGTACAACACAAACTATACATTCTGTTCCCCACTTTTTCCTCACATATTTGGGAAAAGAGTGTGTGTGTGTGTGTGTGTGTGTGTGTGGTGGTGGTGGTGGGGGGGGGGGGGGGGCACAGAATAGAGAACAGCTCCCACTTTCATCCATTAGCGTAATAACAATAACCACAAAATCCTTCCCTCAGGAGCTGTTTCCAAAAGCACTGTTTATTTCCTAATCAATTTTCACCGATGCAATTAAACACAGTCGGGATCTTGCGGGAGCTCTTCTAATACAGGTAAATTGGAAGATAATAGAACAATGTACAGCTCAGCAACCCCCCTCATGTTCCAAAATATAGAGACAAAACATTTAACCATCTGGAGAAGCTGTTTTTTTCCCCCCAAAAAAAGAATTTACTGCGTGAATGTATAGAGCATTACAGTAGAGCACCTGAAATGATTTCTGCAAAGGTGGATTCCAATGGAAGACACTACTGCCATCTGCTGGAGTAAACTGGGAAACTGTAAAGTTGTAACAAGAACAATTTAAATAAACTACTTCAGTGAGTGGGTCCAAACCGTAAAAAGAAATGGACTGCAGCCAAAGTCGAAATTGTGCATTTCTCTTGGTTCATACTGAATATATGTTATAGTCATGCTTTATTCGTGATCATGCAGCTGTTAGACAAGACAATCTTAAATAAATCATTGGCGTGTGACAACACGATGATTTGGAAAGTCAAAACAGCCTCAAAGAGAACAGCTTCTCTATCTAGCACTGGTTAAAGAACAGCCGCCCCCGACCCCCCAAACACACACACTCTCTCTCACACACACATACACACTAATAAAAGTCTCTGTTGGCCAATGAGGCTTTGATCAATATGGTGTTATTTAACAGTACTGATGTAAATATCTGAGATCACGTGACCTGACTCACGGTTATGCATTCACATACACAATCTAATCAACAAATGTATATCTGCTACTGTTTCTCCTTCAAAGTCAGCAACTTTTGGACTAAATGATAAATATCAAAGAATTTACCAGAAACCCTCACTGCCCAAGCAAATGAGTGATACATAAATTGTTGAAACGGGCTTACAGCTTCAAATAACGCCACTTCATGCAATGGAAAACTGCTGAATGCTTCAAGTGACATTTTACCTATTTTAAGATTCTAGCCACGGTGCAGTAATTCTTTGTCCGTGATTTCCGAGTTTTGACAACTCCGGCCGTTCCGAGGAATCGTTATAACTAGTTCTTTCTTTCTTTTCACACGTGTCTGTGGAGGAATTTTAAGCTGCGAACTGCAGCATCAGCTTTTCCCACCAGAGGTCTCTGGCGTGAAGGAAATGGGAGCAGCACCCACACTAAATCTCTCCTTCATCCCGTGTCCCCAGTCGACCCCCCCCCCACCCCCCCACCTCGCCGCCGTCACACACTGCTACCCCGTCAGAGAGCGTACCCACCCACCCGCACCACCACGTCCAGACACACATCCAACCACAAGCATATAACCACCCACTCGCACCTATCCATCCTGCAGACTGTGAACAGGCCCGCTGGTACGCACTCTGGTAATTGGTTTTCGGAGATCTGAGGGGAGCTGTGCAATTTTCTACGACCCAGACAAAATCTCCTCTCTCCTGTCTTACAACTAGGGCGGTGACAGGACAGCGGGCAATGGGGAAATATCCAGGACGTCATACAGGGGCAACTGGCCTTTGCTTAAGTAACTCTGAATGAGTCCTACCTTAAAGAATGGGCAAGGCTTTCTAATGTTTCTTAGATGCCAGCGTGTCTTGGGGATGAGACATTAATGCCTAGACTACTCTGACATGGGTCTCTGAGCCGGATGAATTGGATCACAGCTGTGTGTGTGTGCGTGCGTGTGTGAGTGTGTGCGTGTGTGTGTGAGAGCTGAGCGTGCTGTGTGGCAGAGGGAGTGGAATGCTGGGTAATACGGAGGCCTGTGGCCATTCTGCAGCTGTCGTCTCAGGTACTGTGAGGTCCTCCTAGTGTTTACTGAAGCACCAGGCACAGGATGATCGTGCCCAAGAGCTGCAAAAAGTGAACAGTCTATACCTGCTGTCTGTTGCCAGACACACACAAACACACACACATGCACACACACACACACACACGCGCGCGCGCGCAGAGACACTACACACACACATACTTCTATTTTTGTGAGGACACTCATTGACATAATGCATTCCCTAGCCCCTTACCCTAACCTTAACCATCACAACTAAATGCCTAACCTCAACCCTTACCCAAACCCTAACCGAAACCTAATTCTAACCTGAACCCTAAAACCAAGTCTTAACCCTCAAATGGCCCTTTGAAGAGGTGAGGACCAGCCAAAATGTCCTCAATTTCCCAAAATGTCCCAACTCCCAGCTGGTCCTGCCAAGGATAGCTGTACCAGTACACACACACACACACACATACACACACTCACACACACACACACACACACACACACACGCACACACACACAAGCACACAAATACATGAAGTCAGATGCATACACACAGCAAACTTTTCAGACATACATGTACACACTACGGTTATTACTGTTTCCTAAAAATAAAACTATTAAAATATAAACCATAAAGAGAAACAATGAAACCCTAAAAACTCTAAAATAAATAAAACAAAGAGCATTATATTCTTCCATGCTTTCAGCCCACTGGTGACTGTAAAGCCACTTTTTCTGACCATCTGTCCACGTGACTGGACCCACACAGCGGCTCAGCAACAGCACAACCAGAACCCAATGGGACCACTCTGAGTATAATGCAATAAATGTGAGAAGGACACCTCATTTGTTTTGTTTTAGTGAATTCATTGCATGATTGTGCTGTCATTTAAGAATTTGTAAATCAGCTAATCAATGTAAAATATGTCTCAAAGTACCGGGAAAGCAACTTGGCTTTGGTTCCTTCGTGGGAGTAAATTTCTAATTACGCCATGAATGTGCCTAGTCCGACTGAAACGCTTGTAAATGTACATGTCTCTCTTCAAAAAAAAAAAGAAAAAGAAAAAGACTCCTCTACATTCCATTGCTTTCTACACATAAGCTCCTGAAACCAACCCCAGAAACCAATACATATACACATACTACAGACAGGCTTTAAGAGTTTACAAACTTCTTCATATAACCCTGTAAACCACACGGTACAGAACTGGAATTAAAACATAAAAAACATAAAACTATGATAACATTGATAGCTACATGTTCACATAGACACAGACACACACGCACACGCACACACACTGGTTGGTAACAGTGATTCTGAGATTGAGAATTAGTTAACATGTTGAATCACGTCTGCTTTATGAGGAGGTTATCAGATAGGCCAGAGAGGCCCTGTTTAACGACAGTCATAAAACGAGAGGGAAAAAAAACCCCCACACAAGATGGACTCTGTGTCACTGTCTCTGTTCCCTCTTTTATCAAAGACTTTGCCAGTGTCAGTGGGATACTGGCACAGGGCACACTGAATCTCTCTCTCTCTCGCTCTCTCTCTCTCTCTCTCTCTCTCACACACACACACACAGTCCCTAAGAAAGGTATTTTGGAGAGGTGAAAGAGACAGCGGTGAAGAGGGTTGGTCAGCTGGGGCAGTAGAGAGGAACAGCTTTTCTCTTGTAGTGCATATAAAGAATGAGATGCCAGTCTTGTAGTGATAGCGTAGCTGCTTTAGTTTGGATTCCAGTGGGGTTTTGGAGCCCCAGTATCTGACCAGAAGGAAAAACAGTTACCCAGAGGGAAACTGATAGGACAGAGAGAACCAAGGACTCATCACATGGAGAAATTCAAGGCAGCGATATTCTCCTTTCCCTCGACCTGCTCCGCATGCAAACAACCCCAGGATTAGCATTAAACACATCCGATTAAACTATACAGGTGGTTAATGTTACATCAGTTTAAAGAACCGCTCCATATATCATATAACACTCTTCAGATCTCCTCTACATTAATCCAAACTGCAGACTATATATATATATATATATATATATAAATAGAGTCATTTATTATTGTAATTACTAATGTAATTTCTCAATGATTTGAAGGTGACAGTCCATTTCAACCAACGTGGGCAACTGCCTTACACCCGCTGCAAATGGATTTTGTCTGCACTGTTGCCCAAAGATTGAACAGGGGAAAAGGTAATGAAGTGGAAAAGGAAATAGCGCCACACAGAGGAGAGGACAGAGCTGAAAAGACCCAGGCTATATGAAGATGTCTTTATGCAAATCTTCATGCACTGTCGCTGTTATTACTGCATTGTGTCTCTCTGACCTGGGCAGCACTGGTCATGAGAGAAGAACATCCTGGCTGTCAGCATGTGTTGAGCGAAATCTAGCATCTGATTGGCTGAAGCAGCGGCAGCAGTGTGTGGGCGTAGGGGGTGGGGGTGGTGGGGTGGCTGGGTGGAGGACATTCCTTTGGCTATGAGACGAGCCAAACTCAGCACCATACAATTCAACACTCTTATGTGCGCGGACAAACACACACACACACACACACACGGATATGTACACACGCCTAGACATTGACTCATAACACATAATTGGCTCTTGCCTCACATAAATACAGACATAGGTACACACACACATGCACAGGCACATACTCACACAGACGCATAGACACACACAAACACGCAAACTCTCTCTCTCTCTCGCTCACACACACACACACACACACACACACACACACAACGCAACACATGCCTACGCCCACTGGCAACTTGCTGACACTTCCGGTTGTGTGTGCCAACATGGCAGCTCTAGAGAAGTCAGAGAACAGCAGCCAATCCCCAACTGAGTTTGCAGAACTAGACACATACACAGAAATACACACACACACA
>NC_044507.1:12572043-12574543 GCF_902362185.1 Chanos chanos
ACTTATGAACTTATGGCTTACTGAATGAACCAGCGTTATGTTGAAAAAACAACTTGAACTGAAAAAACAAATCATTAAGATTACTATTGATATTCATATTTGTGATTGTGATTTGTGATTGTCATTGTGACCTTGTGATTATTTGTGAATATTTAACTTACATTTTTCTTGCAAGGACTTGCAATTTTTTGCAAATATCCAATATCCTATAACCAATAGCCTTTTACTCATTGTATGCGACGAGATATGTCTCCTCCTCAAAAGTCTCTCCCTATGTGGAAGTGATTCACCATAGTTTGGTTTTCTGTATGCCCAGCAAAGCAGAACACCCTATGTACTGATGTGACCACATTTGCTATTAAGAAAATGAACGTTATTCATACCATTGCATTTGTCATATAGTCTTCTCCCGTGAGAGACCCAGACAGGTCAAAAGGTTATCCTGCTCTGCGTGTAAATTAAAGTGTTACAGCACAGAGTATAGTAGCAGTGACAGCAATGTGTGGATTCCCCTTCTTTCTCTGTGTTAATCTCAATCCAGAAATTGGATTGTTGGCTGAGCATGTATACTCCATTAATTCATATTTTCTTTAAACTAGAGTGATTCTAAATCCTTCTTACTTAGTTGTCTTATTTGTCACCCTTAGTCTAGCAAAGCACTGATGTATTGCAACTATCATAGAACATGTGTTTGCAAAATCAAATCATATTTATAATGTATAACAGTGAGTGATGAGGTGACTTGCATTGCAGAGTGAATAAAGCACGTTCTGAAGGAGTGGAGTTGTGCTCTCTCTGATTAGCGTGGATACTGTTCATAGAACTGAGACAATCCATTAGTACATAGATGATGTTAAGAAAAGCCATGCAAATAAGTGTGAAATTGCACCTTAATCATTCATGTAAATGACTTGGGCACTTTGGCATGGTCACAGTCCTCCTTACCAGCCAATTTTGAGAGAGAGCAAAGGGAGGGAGAGAGAGAGAGAGAGAGAGAGAGGGAGGGTGGGGGAGGAATGGGAGGGAAGAACAGCAACCAGAACAACATGAAAGACAATAAAAGCCATTAGTATGAAATGAGGTTGACACACTCTGAGTGTCTCAGAAAAGAGCTCACACACAAGCGCCTACAAATACATACGCACGTGCACGCACGCACACACACACACACGCACACTCTATGTTGAAAGACTCGGTGATCATATCTGTTCCCTGAGGCCAGGTCTAAGAGCCCTTTTTTTTTTTCTCTTCACACCCTAACCTCCCATGTGACAAAAGGGGGTGGGGGTGGGGGGGGCAGTACCTGAAGTGTTTACTTGCTTATTGTGCATGTATTATTTCTAATTACAGTGAAACATGGTCTTCGATGAGTATTCATATTATGAGTGTTCGTATTGCATAAGATTCAGTGTTGAATCAATGAGAAGTACCAACTCATTACCACAGGTGACTGGACCATCCTATAAGTACAGATCTCAGTACCTAGTAGAGAATAAAGTCCTCATAAATTGTCACATATATCTGTGACAGAAGAGACTACATGGAGGAGAACTGTAAGTTTAGGGGCTCTAAGTCCAGTTAAATATCCCTTTCAGTCTATCTGAACCTTTAACATTCTGCTGATTGTCAAGGTCTTTTGAAATTTCTGAATTCTTAACTGATCTGATGACTGTAGAAATAAAAAGCTTTGATCTGTTTTCGTCATCCTGTCTCCTGGTGTCTGTGTGACTGTGTTACACCCTCCTACTCTGACCTGGAGTCGTACCACCCCTAAACACCGTCACAAAGTGATGCAACTAACACTTCATAAAACATCATTAACGCATAACACAGCCTGACACAGACATCACTATCTGCCTATGAATATTTGTCTCAACATTCATGTTGTGTTATGAGTTATCATGACAAATTCTTTCTGAAGCTAAGAGTCCTGTGTGAAATATAGTGTATATAAAACTCTCATCAAGAATTCATGACCAAAAGAAAAAAAATAGCGTTATGACATTAGTAATTGACAAATCTGCCTCATGAAAAAAATAATGATTTATTTTAGCGCAATTACGTCAGACTAAAACCACTGAGAGGCAAACCGATTGTTGACTAAGCCAGCATACACCAATATAACAACTAAAAAAAAATAAATCCTTTTCTCCCTATCTGTCAACATGTCAGTACATTTGTTAACAGTGACGGCCAGTGACAAAGCTGAAAGAGTAAAAATCAATATGCTTTATGGAATTGAATTTGCTATTATAAAGCTCATTATAGTTTCAGCAGACAATCTAAAGAGAGAGAGAGAGAGAGAGAGAGCGAGCAAGAGAGTGAGGGAGAGAGAGACAGAGAGAGAGAGAGTGAAAAGGAAAAAAAAAAGTATATCAAATATCGTATTGAAAGAGGCAGGCCATTAGGTTGTCACTCAGAGGTTTGTGTTGGCATAATAGAACCAGCGTTTGGAGGAAATGATTGATTTCCCAAAACATGCATCTGGCAGCATAAAGAC
>NC_044507.1:12577043-12597043 GCF_902362185.1 Chanos chanos
GTAATGGATTGTGACTGGAAGCAGGCACATTGGTATGACTAGAAAGCCCAGTGATTGTAACTGGACACATTCACACACATGCAGATGCACACACACACACACACACGCTGGGTCCAGCAGTCAGGTCATACACATTCCTCCAACACCGGGAGTGACATTAACTTCATGGAGCTTCGGAATTTTTAAACAGACTGACACTCAGGGCAGATGCCCTCTGAAAACAGATGAGTGAAAACTATTTTTTAAAAAGGTTTTTTATTATTTATTTATTTATTTTTAATAAACAACGCAGGCCTGTATGACTGGAGAGAAGCTTCGTCCTGGTTTAGAGGTAGATGCTCTCTGAGGCAGCATTTCAAGACAGCGTCTTTTGCTCAGCATGTCCCTAAAGTAAAAAGGTTACACAGATACCCGAAAGGTTACCCTAAAGGAACCATAAAGCTCCAGCTTCTAAGGCGTCTTAATTTGGCCATTTTTTAAGGCAGCATATGCTTACCGAGGTATCCTATCCCATAATTCGATACAAGAAGCACAAATGTTTTCAAGGAACAAAAATCAAATGACAGTACCATGTGTGATGAAGTGTAAAAATATCTGTACAAATAAGCAACAGATTGCCAGGTTGTCAGCTATGTTCAAAACAGTTATTCATGAATAAGTAATTAGAATGAAGAAGAAGCTCTTTATTGGTCACACACACACTAGGAGCAGTGAGCAGTGAAATTCAACCTCTGCATTTTACCCATCCTGTACACAAGGAGCAGTGAGCACACACACACCAGGAGCCACAGTGCAGCGTCCAGGGACCAACTCCAGTTCTTTTTGCCAGTGCCTTGGTCAAAGTCATTGACAGGAGTATTAACCCTAACATACATGGCTTTGGTGGTGAGAGGAAACCGGGGCACCCAGCAGAAACCCATGCAAATGCGGGGAGAACATGCAAATTCCACACAGAAAGGACCTTGGACGGCCTGGATTCAAACCCAGGACCTTCTTGCCGTGAGACACGCGCACGTGCACACACACTCACACACACACAATCACATACTGAGATTATAGTCTGGAGATGCCTTGACATAAGCAGCGGATTACGAAAACGTCTCTTAACATAAGGGGGATGAGGTCACCACAGGTAACTGTTGGCAACAGTGGCAAAGTCAGGGTTAAGAGGATGAGCTACAGGGAATCATGGGATATCAGTGGTGTGCCTGACCAACTCTGGGCTGGATGCCAATGTCAACATCATGTAAATCTTGTAGGCAAGAGTAGCTTCACTCTCTCCTCTTTCTTAGGTCTCCTCATTGGCCTTCTGTCACTATAACATTTACAACATAGTGAAAATAATTTTTAAAAAAAGGACGACCGTGATGTGGAAAGTACTGCATGAAGGTGTGAGAGTAAATGCGGAGAAAAAAGATAGTTCACGTCTTGTTTGGATAGCCATTTGAATGTTCAGGTCACATGTAAATAATAGCTGTTGCATTCAGGAATACTTGCAGAAGTCTCACACAGAAAGTCTAATTAAATCATTTGGCAGAGTGAATCTCAGAGAAAGACACTAGGGTCGTTCTCTGTTCTGTCAATGAGAAGAGAAGTCAATTCCCAGTCAGTAACTGTGCTTGTGGGTATGCATGTGTGTGTGTGTGTGTGTGTGTAAGCATATGCTTACGGTGTGGCTTTGTGAGTGTGGCTATTGCCAGTGGTGTGGGGGAGAGTAAGAGACTTCTAGAAAAAGAGAGAGAGAGACAGAGAGAAAGAGATTGCATCTCAGGTGTCTTATTTTCATCTCTGACTTGCTTGTTGCCAAGGCTTTCATCTCTCTTGACTGTAGCCTGCACAGCTCCACACATAAGCAAACCTTGGTCTGCCAAAGGTTAAAAAAAATGTCTTTCACATAATCAACCTATATTCATTTCAGCCGTCAAAACTATAAGTGCCCTTTCTTCATCCTGAAAATATCAGCAAATACATACATGAATGTTGAGAACCAAAGGGATGATAGTGACTTCATGTCAAAGATTTTTAATTAAATCTTTTGGTTAAATTTAGGTCAGACTGTATCCAAGCCAGCTGCTTGGAGACGATGCTATTGTTCTTAAAATGGTTAAACCTTTGGGTACTACTGCAAAAAACATGAATAACAATCCATTAACTCTGCAAAACAGCAACGAGATCTAAGGGGGGAGGGGTGTAGATTTAACACACTTGAGGAAATAAAAGAGAGAAAAATCGCAAAAGCAGTCCGAGATGTCTTTAGTGAATTAATGCACTCATAAGTGAGAGAGTTCCACTCCTGCGGTTAAGAGCGAAGACATGAAAGGAAAAATGGTCGGCAATTAAAGCAGCATAAACATCAGTGCTCAGCGAAGTTTCACGCAGACAGCTTGAATTTTGTTAGCGAGGCATTTAAAACCCTTTCTCTCAAAAAAACATCCACACACATACACGAGCACACATACACTCCAAACTGACCGTTCTGGCCTTTCAGAGCACTACCTGACCTGCAAAAGAGAGCATGAGTATGTGGTGACGCTCTGTCTGTTAATGCTGAGGATGAATTGACAAGGTCATATCTATGGGGTAGAAATACAGTACACATGTACCTTCACCACACTAGCGACATGGTTTTGTTCCTTTTGTAGCGTGATGTGAAAGAGAAAAGTTCCAGACGACATTCCCCATTTCTTTCTCTCAATATATGTGTATCATATGTGTGTGTGTGTGTGTGCAAATAATACCGTGTATTTGCTTATTTGCTGCAGCCACTTCATTATACTGCTGTATACACACACACACACACACACACACACACAACCCCCCCCCCCCCCCCCCCACACACACACACGTGTATATATATATAGAGAGAGAGAGAGAGAGAGAGGGGGGGGGGAGGCAGGATGGTGAGTTTAAGCAATCATGCTCCAGATACTTTTATCTCTCTAACCTCCACAGGAGAGAGGTCTGTCTGTCAGAGCACCTGTTTTTGATGCTGGATGGCTTGTTATTGTGAAGGGCAGAGGTGACAGTGGGTGATGGGTGTTTGATTGCAAGGCTGAGTGCCAGGTTTGTGGGGAAATGCCCCAGTGGAGTGGCACCTGAAAGTTGGCACGGAAGAGCAGTGATGCAGCAGCAGAATAATGCACTTTGTCTGTCGACAGAGCATCTGACCGATACACATCAGGGCCCAGATGTCCATACAGAGTTGGAGGAATATCAAACAGGCCTAAATATATGAAGTCACACAACACACACACAAACAAACACAGGCACGCATGCACGCACCATCCACAGGCCCACACTAAAACTAGTGTAGCAGTTTTGGTTAAGGTCGAGTGAGTGAGTGAGTGAGTGAGTGAATGAGTGAGTGATGAGTATTGTATACACAGGTATATTTGCACTTCATAAAATTGTTCTTGTGATATAGCTTCATACGTTTTTAGGTTACACATGTAGGATTAGCTCGAAAGTTTAAACTTTTTTAGTCCATCTGTTCTTGGAATAACTTTCATTCCTTTAAACAGCCACATGCCATAAGACAGTAAGTGCAAAACCATATGCTGTTGTGTGAACAGTGTTTCTTATGGAAAGGCCTTGGTGTGAAATTGCCGGATGTAGTTGAAATAGCCGTTCCTGACCTCTGGTCCGAGTCCCGTTTCTCTGCTCTGGAGTCAAGGACTCATATGAAAGTACAACAAAAACATGTCATTAAAAGACGACTCATATCGAGCTGACCCGCCTTTCTGGAGGGGCCAAATTTGAAAGAAAAGCAATTTCACAATAAACCACACACCACAATGCATGTCTGCCGCGCACTGGAGCGGATTTGGATGTGAGGGTGGGTTGGAGCAGCATGCGTGCACACACACACACACGCACACACACACACACACACACACACACACACACACGCCAAGTTAAAGGGGCTGGAGTGGATGAGATTTCAAAGCTTCCCCTGCAGACACAGGCTCTGCTTTGTACACATCAGTGCTGAGATGTTCAAATATGCAACTCCACTGAACCACTCATTCACCTCTCTCTCTCTCTCTCTCTCTCTCTCTCTCTCTCTCCCTCTCTTCCTCTTTCTTTCCTTTTTCCTAGTATCAGAGAGGTGGGGTTCTGCCACACTAAATTCATCAAGGAGAAAAGACTTTGCGTGTGTGTGTGTGTGTGTGTGTACTTTTGTGTCTGTATGTGCAATTCAGTGCCACTCTCCTTCCCCCATTTCCAGAATTCAAGCAATCTAAAACTGTACTTAATTAAAAATTAGTCTCTTGGTCCCATTTCCCATGAATCTCTACAGCTTGCAATATGGAAGAAAATGAAAGGAAGTAGAAGATAAGGGATAGTGTTTGAGTTGTGTTTGAATCATTTCAGTATCTGGACCAATTGACATGCTTCTTGAGTCTACGCCAGATTTGAACCAATCAGAAGCTATGTTATGAAAGTTCATATGCAAACACTTCATGGCAGCCATTTTGAAAGTCTGGTATAAACTTCCATAAGATTACATTTTTTCATATATTCACTGTTCATTATGCAAGCACATGCTCTATCAAAATTAGGGGATAAACATTTTGCTTTACGGAATATAAATAATGTTATATCTGACCAAATTATGGGTTTTATGAATGATTGAACTACTGGTCACTTCACATGTTAGAGTAAGAACTTGAGCCAGCTCAGTAACATTTTAACTTATTAATTTATTTTGCCTAATTGTGAGGTAAAACTGTTGTTAAATTGTTGTCAGTACAGTGACAGCAAAGAATGCTCTGCAAGGCAGAAATTTAAATAAGAATATGTATATGTCTTACTATAGTCTTGTTTTACAATAGTAATTTTTCATTATGATGTAGACTATATTGATCTGGATCATTGGCTTATACCAGTGATTCTCAACTTCAGTCCTGGGGGCCCATGTCTTTGTTTTAAGTCTTCATTATCACAGTTAATTGAGCTAATCAAGGGCTTGATGATTAATTGATCAGTGGAATCAGGGGTGTCAGCCCTAAGTTAAAACAAAGACGTGCTGGACAGTGGGCCCCCAAGACTGGAATTGAGAATCACTGGTTTATGCATGTATTCTAAAGGGCTATAATTCTAATGTAGCCTAGTGAGCTCCTATTACAGTCAGTTAGTTAATGTCACATCTTGAAAACAGGAATAACAAAAAAAAAACAGAAGCATGCTAAATAGAACTTGTAACAATACTTTCTACCTAAACCAAGCAATGATATTTTTGAGTGAAGCTGCTTGGCAAAGATATGACTACCTTTAGCTGTAGAACACGGCATTAAAAAAAAAAAAAGACATATATATATATATATATATATATATATCACCTGGACAGTACCCTGTGTGAGGACAACCTTGAGTGTGCTGGGCATGCAGTATTTGATTATGGCTACATTGGAGAAATTGTTAAAAGACTATTTCTGGGAACCTGAAATGAATCTTGAAAGAACCTGCTACATACTGACACAAACTTTGTACAGACCCTCAGTTTTGATGGACATGCACCAAACATAACCCTGAATGTTCCTTTAAAGGTGAGAGAGAACAGCGTGCCGCCATCACAGCTCCTATCACACTTAACTTGTTTTCTCCATCCTCTGGACAAGGCATATGGTGTATGGAGAAGTGAGGAGGCGATGGAGGAGGAGGAGGACACTTTGGTGCCACTCACATGTCAGTTGTAACAAATCAGAAAGGAGTGCCTCCCATTCATACTCGTCATATATTATGGACAGCTTTGAAGTCTCCGTTTGATTTTGTGAATCCTAAAGGAAAACAGTCGCAAAAAAAAAAAAAAAAAAAAAAAAAAAAAAAAATATATATATATATATATATATATATACACACACACACACACACACACACACACACACACACACACACACATATATATATATATATATATATATATATATATATATATATATATATATAAAACAATCAAAGGATGGATCAGTGAAAGTCGAGTGGGCATATCCGAAATCGACAGACACATACAAGTCTGTAAATCAAACTGCAGGCGTGAGTGCAGTGGATCCCACTTCACATAAGGATTTCTGCACTACTGACAAGCCCGAGTACTGTGCTGTGATGCTTACAAAAGCATGCTGCCTTTTACACCGGAAAAACCCGCTTTGTTTTCACAGCTCCCGAGGGAATAAAACATGTAATGAACTTTTTCACCACAGGGCCAGAAAACACGGGCTCAGATATATGGGTAACAGTGCCAAAATAAAGGAAACACCTGTGTACATCAGAGGTACAATGTATGTCGAAAGCAAGTGCTTCTACACTGGTGTGGTTCTACAGTTAAATTACAATTAACAACCCATCATAGAAATGCTTTATCGGCCCTGTCATCCACTATTTTCATAGCCATACACTCCCACGGCCGAAAGAAAAGGAAAGACAAGGAAAAGATCTTGGTGACTGAAAGAGAGCTGACTGCTGGGCAGTTGTAGCTTTTTGTGAAGACCCGGTTGCTGACGTTTCATGAACAACAGCTTCAAAGGAGATGTTGGTGCAGAAGTCTGAGGGAAAGACATCAGCAGCAAGGTTAAATCTGGTCAGAATGAATTTTCTTCTGCTGTAACATGTGTGCGTTGCTTTTAGTATCAAGGCAAAACAGATAAGTGAGTGCGCATCAAGAAAAGCGCAGTAGGCGGTGGTCTACTGAGAAGTCATATGTCCAGATGCCATTCTTCACTTCATTCTTAACAAGATCTCCGAGGGGTTTTATATTCCGGTGTGCATTTACCCGGCATGGTTTAGGTCTACTCGTGTTTTTAAATGGCAAAAGAAATGTTGATAGATACACAGCTATTCAACCTATGGTGAAACATCCCACTGAAACGAACTTCCTCCAGGGTGACTGTGTTCCCATCCACTGGGCATAAGTGGCCACTGAATGATAAGCATGAAAAGGCTTTAATCCGTATGCCAAGACTCAGTCACCTGATCACAAAGCAACTGAGGACTTATTGGACCTTACAGAGCGGTGACCAAGATATTGTTTCTCACACCCATCAGCAAAACACCAAATAATGAAATGTCTTATGGAACAATGGTGCTGCATCTTTCCAATAGTGTCTAGACAATTGTAGAATCTCTGTCAGTGTGCATGACATCTACAACCATGAAAATCTGTAAGCGTGAGATACGATTTATGACTGTAGTATCTGATTTTTGACAGCGTTGCAGGACTTTTCAAAGTAAGAGGACTGAATCTTTCCAGTAAAACTATCTTTTACATAAAACGTCTACATGCTTGAAAAAGTAATGGTTTTTGAACCAGCGTGGACATTTTATTAATGCTCAGTGAATGGAGTTTGATCAGACAAAATGGTTCGCTTAAATAAAAATAATGTGTTATAGCAATTCTTATGCATACTGACCTACAAGCATTTTCCTATAAGCTACAAAGGCACAGCTGTGAGTGAATTATAATGTTTTCATGTTGTCTACATAGCTCTTAAGAATTTGTGCATTGCTTTATTCTACACAAAATAAATGTAAGAGCAAACATATGCCACATTAATAAGCCATAATACATGTTGGATACACATTACAGAATCTAACTTTTTAAAACTGAAAAACTGAAATAAAGCCCTGTTATCGTGTAATTACACAGGTATTAATCTTGCTATAAAGAAAAATAGACAATCGGTAGCCCACTTGTAAATGGTCCTTACAAACACCTTTATATTTGGAAATTATTACTTTGTTCAGATTTGAGGTATGTTACATTGTTTTCTGATATATAGTATTTCATTATTTAAAGAACATAAGAATACCCGAAAGATCTACCTATATATATACTGAAACATCCATTGCTTTAACTAAAACGATATCTCCATGTCAGTCAAAACTAACTTTGCTTTTTTCAATCAGTCTCCTTTTATCATTGCATATATTCTCAGTTTTAACCAGTCCACAGTCTCTCTCATCAGGCAAAGGGAGAGAGAGAGAGAGAGAGAGAGAGAGAGAGAGAGAGAGTCCAATCTAATTTCTCCTCAACGTGCTATCATCATCATGATTCGTCCTGGCAAAAAAACCTTTCAAATTGCCATGGAACTTCTCAAAGTGAATGTCACAACCATTTGTACGTCGAAGCTGCCTGTATCTTCTCCCGAGACCTTCATTTCACACTGCCGCTTTCTGAGGGAAATGTACGTACTAAATAATCAAGATAATATGGGTCTTATCTCTTTCTGTCAAACACACACTTATACCACCAAACGCTTCCATTTCCCATAATCTCACTGAAGGGGGGTGGTCAGATCATTTTTCAACAAAGACACAGAAAGTGATGGTCAGGTTGCCTTCGCCCTTGTCTTTGCCTCTGCTGCTGACCTCTAAAAAAAAGATTAAAAAAAAAAAGAAAAAAAAAAAAGAGAGAGAGATGATATCGCGAAACCAATACGCGCACGAACAGCCTTTGCACAAATTGATTTAGCCACCCAGAACTCAGACTCTTCCCAATGAGGTGCCAGAATGCACACAGCATTCATCTCTGTCGCACGCAACCCAGGCGGCAGAAATGTGATTTTTATCTTTATGAGGGTTTTGTTGGACAAGAACCGTTCGGTGTCTGCTTTTGATAAGATGGGAGTGAGCAATACTAAACAAAGTGTTAGCATATTAGCTAATGGCAGCAAGTGTTGAGTGCGATTAAATGGGTGTCTCCAGAGGTAAAGAGATGGTGAGTGTTTCTCTCTCTCACACTTGGGTCGATAATACTCTCTAGGTGCAGGTATTCTCCGGAAACACCTTAGTAGAAAATGAAACAGACATACAATACGAAACGGAAATCTCTATAGCGAGCGCTAAAAATAGTGGTTATGTTATCGCCGGAATCCCCCCGAGACCGCAAATTACACTATATGGATTTAAACCCTTCTCGTGCCGGATGTATGTTTCCCTGTCTGTGTCCAGCAATGCTTAGGTTCGTGGCAGGATGTGGGGAGAAAAAAAAAATCGACAGTTTTCTAATATAGCCCACTGGAGTGCTAAACGGTGCTGGAAAGAAGGGCTGAGATGTGACAGTGTTGTCAGAGAGTTTCTGTCTCTAAGACTGACATTTGCTGTCACCAAACTAATTACGGCAAACCCCGCGAACAACGTGATGTCAATTATGACTGCCGTTAACACAGCGGAGCTATTTATAGCAATGAGTTTCAGCAGGAAGTTTCAGCTACCATCTTTTATATACTGCCATTCTGCCCAGATCACTGCTAGAATTACATCCCTTGGCCTCATCTGTACAAACAGTGGGGATTAAGGGTTTCAGATTAGTTGAGAGTAACCTAATCTGCTCTAATTGGTACAATGACTCCCGTTTTCCCATTATTATCATCTGACTGCCAAGAAACACTCTCCGAAGGCAAGGCCGCTGTTACTGGTGGATTTAAAGGCGAGAACTCACTGGAATCAATATTACATGCACACTTAAACAGACTCAAAAGAAAAGTAGTCATCTGGATATGAACTGAATGTACAAATCGCTCCAAATTACCACGAGGTCATTTTTGCATCATTTCTGAAAGTTGAGTCAAAAATATCATACTTAATCAGTTATTAAAGTCAGTAGTTATCAGTTGTTAAAGTCTTCCGATATCTTTATTAAAGAATGAATGCACTATTTCATGTTAAATCAACAGTAATGTGTACATATCTGTGTGTGGACATGTGTCTTCAGCTCATTGTCTCAAAGGTGTGTGTAAAGTGTCAGTGAACGTGGTTAGTCCTTACGCCTGCAGGTTATCTGTGAGTGACAACTAAATACACTTTGACCTGAGAGACAGCTGGAGCCTCTGACACCATGAGGACACAGCCACTGTTTATATGACTCCACACACGCGCACTCACACACACACACACACTTAAACACACAAAACACTCCCACTCATCAGCTGCTCCACACACATGCAGGCGCACACATACGCACACACACACATGCGTGCACACACACGCATGCACACACACGCACACACACACGCACACACGCGCAAACACACACTCTCCTACTGCAGCACACATCCAAACCTACCCACGCACAAACACACTTAGACACCCAAATACACAAGCATACACACACACATACACACGCACGTGGGAGGAATCCTCTGCAGAGTCCAGAGCAGGGCAGAGAATATGGACACACTTACTGACCTCTACAGCACAGTACTTATACTGTAAATCTACATTACACACTACAAATACCATTTCGGTCTAACACACTTAAAATGCACACGCACACACACAGACACACACACACACACACACACACATGCGCGCACGCACACACACACACACACACACACACACACACAAATGTTGCAATGTTGCTCCTCATAGCTCTAACAAATAACACCAAGGCTCTTAGCACTCATGCCACATACTTGAGAAACAATCCAAAACGATAAACTTTGAAAATGGGAACGCTGGAAGAACAGAACTTTTAAAAGAGATCCTCAATTTTAACAGTCCAGCTCTCTGTTGACAAACACTATATCTGCAAACAAACAGTACAAGCCAGCAAACAAGATCTAATCAGGTATACACTCCCCCCTGCCTTTAATCAGTGACTCTGTATGAAAACCCTTCCAAACTAGAACAACCCCTCACAGCACCTTCTCTTCTTCTTCCTCTCTCTCTCTCTCTCTCTCTCTCTCTCTCTTTCTCTCTTTGTCTCTCTCTCTCTCATCTCGTCTCTGTTTCTCTCTGTGCTCAGCCGTTGTAACATGAAAAGCGTGAGGCAATAATAGTGATTTGATGAGGAGGAGAGCAGTGGCATTAGCATGAGAATACTCACAGTGAGACGAGCGAGGCAGGAGCGTGTGCCGCTGGTCCCTCACACTGACAGAACCTGAACGTCAGACGGAGAAAAAAAAACTCAGCTGTAAAACCAGTAAAGAATGAGAGAGGAAGAGAAAGAGAGAGACAGAGAGAGAGAGAGAGAGAGAGAGAGGACAGAAAGGAAGAGGGTGGGAGGGGAGGCGCATCCAACGCACGCACCGAACAATACAAAAGAAAGAGAGAGGAGGAAAGAGAAATCCAGGAGGAAGGCAGGAAGAGAACGGAGGAACGATAGAGTGCGTAAGCGATGGAGACAGAAAGAAAAGCACGGAGGGTGTGAAGAGGTGGGCTGTGGTAAGGAAATAAAAGTGCGACAAACACACACACACACACACATTCTCTAACACACACACACACACACGCCTGCACGCGCACACACGCTCTCTCACACACACACACACACACACACACACACACACACACACAGTGCTGCGCAATCACATCTGACAGGACCAAACCATGGTCCGCCTACCTGCTTATCTCCCTGTTCTCTCCTATTGCTGTTCAGCCATACACACACACACACACAGATCACTCAGCTTGGTACCCATACACACAGGGCTGCAAATGTCTTCAGCTCCACGCGTGTCTGTCTGTATTTGTCTATATGTGTAAAGGAGCAGTCACCTAGCTCCACATATCCTTTTGTGTATGCTTGTGTGTGTGTGTGTGTGTGTGTGTGTGTGTCTGTATGTGTGTATATGCGCCTTTGTTTGTGTGTGTCTGCATATGTGTGTGTGTGTGTGTGTGTGTGTGTGTGTTTTCATGTGGTGAAGCATCCTGGAGCATTCACCCGCCTCCATAAAAGGGCTAACGCCTACAGCGCCATGTGTGTCTCTCTGAATTTGTGTGACAGTGCATGTGTGTGTGTGTGTGCGTGTGTGTTTGTGTGTGAGGGGGCATCCCATAACAGTCACCCTGCTCCACGCAGGCAGTCCTCCTCCATCTACCATCTACTCCCCTCCCCCCTGGAGGAGGTCTGGAGAGAAAGGAGGAGCGCTTCAAATGAGTAGGAGCCATCCCACTGGCATTCACGCAATTACTGGAGCTGGCACCGTTTTCATTTTTTTATTCACCCCCCACCACACACACCCCCTCTCCGTCTCTCTCTCTCTCTCTCTCTCTCTCTCTCTCTTTTCTGCGTTCACACGTTTTCTGCCTGGTCGCTGTAGTGTCTGTTTTCTCTCTCTTTGTCGTTCCCTCATTCTGTTCCATACATATGCCTCTATTAATGGAGCTGCTGTCACTTCATCTGCTCGGTCAAATGGGTGTGGATACTGGCTCTCCCACCCAAACTGTGAACGCACACAGTGCCATGCTACCAGTGTGGAACACGCACCCCCAAAAACGATTTGCCGCTCTCTGGCCTATGCCGATCACCTCTCACTGACTCTGAGGGGAGGGTGGTGGCGTTGCGTCTCTCCGTGCTGTCTTCCCCTCGCTCAATTTCATTCAGTTTTACCTCGGTTTTACTCCTGAAAAATGCTTTAAGTTTCATCTATCCTTAATCTATCCTTTCCCTATTCATCCTCATATCCATCTTTTGCATGCATGCAAGTTTTGACCTACTTAACTGGATATGGCTACTTAAATCATAAAAAATACAACTATATTATCCAACTCTTCTCACTTTTTTTCTTTCCTTCTTGACCCGAATCTGTATTTCTTTATTTCTTTCTTACATCATTATTCCACTTCAAGTCTGTACTTGAACTACCTCTTAATGCTTAATCCACTTATTCATCCATCCATCCAACTGCTATGACAGAAGACAGCAGAGTGTAATGTTAAAATGCTTCTTTTTTTTCCCCCTGCCTAGCTGCCACATGGGTCTGAATGAGTGTGTTTTATCTCTCCTCACAATAAAGCTTCCAATAAAAAGTACATTTAGTATGGACAGAGGCCTCGGGGTTTGCCGTTTCAAACGAAACATTTCAAGCAATACACAGACAACATGACATGTGTTAAGAGAGGATGAGTGGTACTACTGTTGCCATGAGGATGTTTCAGTGGGACTTATCTGAGTGAGACACACATAAATGAAAAAAGAAAATTAGGACAAAAAAAACCCCAACAAAACACACGCGCGCACACACACACACACACACACACACACACACACACACACACACAAACACATACACACACACAAATATCACTCGACTGTAGCTTTACTTTGATCATCAGGGAGGATCAATGCATGTCCTCTTATGTACCTCATCAAGCTTTAAGATAACTCGCACTTTACACACTAAATCCTCTCCTGTAACACACACACACAGACACACACACAGAAACATACACATACAGACAGATACACATACAGACACATACACACACACACACACCAAAAGACATCAAATCCCGGAGATCCCCACTTCCAATGACACACTGCAATAAAAGAGGCCAGAATTTGTCAAATGTAATTTTATGCAGTGTCTGTATTCGCAAGCTAACGGTAAGTGCCAAGTGTGCGTGAACGTAATGCATGTCATGTGGGAGAGAGTGAGAAAGAGAGAGAGAGAGAGAGAGAGAGAGAGAGAGAGAAAGAGAAAGAGAGCACATTTATATGCAGAGAAACAGCCGACTCCCACATAGTCAGTACTGAATACAGAGATACCTTAGCGCTCAGACACACAAAATTCACCGGTGAACTGAAATCTACTATTTGCTTTTCTCTTTTCTTTTCTTCTTTTAATTCTTTCAAATCAGGTTAGGTTGCTTTATTCGTCACTTTGTGTATCAGTCTCTGAAGATATAGCTGCACTTTTGTTAGCAACAGTAGTTGCTAAGCTAAATCCAAGAAGGGAACAACAAAAGTTTTGCTGTTGTAAAATATTGTAGCAGAGAGATAAAGGGAGAATTGAGCTTAGTATGTGTCTTTTCTTTGATACATCCTCATTTTTACACATGCTTCCCTTAAGAAGCCATTCTAGTGTAGCTATAAACAGGCAGTAACTATGTCCAATAAAAAGGCATGCACCGTTAAGGGCAGAACAAGCGCATAAACCTTTATTCTGGTTTATATTCAAGGTTAAATATTATAGTAGAGTTACACAACATATATGATGTCTTTAAGGAACATTATGGAAGCTTCTGTACAGTGAAACATTTCCAGCATTTAGCTCTTCATCAGTGAGACTGGAACACGCTCTGTGTCACACTGGCATGTGTTATTGTCTGTGAGCGTAAGTGTGTGGCCAGCAAAGTGGATGATGGCATGTGTGTGTGTGTGTGTGTGTGTGTTGCGGAGGCTTTAAGCTGTCACACTTGGTCAGGACTCTCTTTATCGTGCAGCCGGCCGTGAGAGGGCAGTGGCCAAAACTCCATCACGAAAATAAACGATCCAGCCCCCCACTATTCATCAGACGCAGGGATAACCCCCCCCCCCCCATCCCCCACCCCATAGGGCCGACCAAAGAGCATTAGCAGGGGCAACCAACTCTATGGTTACCACAGGGAAGCTCCACGACAAGGCCTTCACAGATGTGTGTGTAAAATTAATGCCCAACTCTATGACTGAATTCGACATTTCCAGCCAATACCAGATACACATTTTAACTTATGGTACAAACCTGCCTTTCATTGGATCGGCTGTAAACAAATAAATGCAAAATATTTACAGTTAGGGTCAAAACTTAATGATTTGTCAGTAGATGATAATTAATCAATTTAAATATGGTATAATTGGGTGAGGGAACTGAGCACAGAACAGTTGTCAGGGGGCAAAGCTATTGTTTCAATTCATACCCAGCTATTGACCTGCCCTGGCACACCGGCAATGTACACACACGCACACACACTGAGAGGCTAGAGACTAACAGAGCACAGAGGTGATGGGAAGGTTGCTGTGATGATTTCCCTGGCAGTGTAATTTCCAGTGTTGTTCAGTGAGATGCTTAAATCTGCCATCATTTTTTGGGGCCAGTGTCACCTCTCGTAAATGGATCAAAATGTAAATCTGAGAATTGTCCTTTTGCCTTGGTGTCTTACTCTCCAGACATTAATGATAAACACACAGACACACACATACACAGATACAGACACACACATAAACAGACACAGACACACACATAAACAGACACAGACACACACACGCACGCAGACACAGAAACACACATGCACACACGCACACACACGCACGCACGCGCACGCACACACACACACGCCACTCAAAGCAGTGTTCCCTACCCTTCCAGAACAACTGTTCTCTTTTCTTCCATTCCATCCCTCACCCATCAGGGGAGAGTAACAATTAAATGACTAATTTGATTAAGCGATAATGTGCGTCCCACTTAATGGGAAGGACACAGTGTTTCGGCGTGGGCGAGATTAGTTTGTCTGATGTGTGGTTATTAATTAAGACAGACCCCTGTTTCATAATGATAGTCAAATACACTTATGCCTTCCCAAAGAGCCCGTCCCACAGACGGAGGGACACACGCTTGCCTTTCACAGATTGACAGCGTTCAGAATAGATATCGAGCGAGACGCAGAGCAATTAAAACTTCATCAAAGCTCAGGCGTTTCCAGCTCTCTCTCTCTCTCTCTCTCCCCTCAAATGCAACAGTCGCATTCTGGTCCTTCTGTCTCTCTCTCTCTCTCTCTCTCTCTCTCTCTCTCTCTCTCTCTTTTTTATCTCTCTTTTCTTTCCATCTCATTCTCACCCAAAGAGGAAGTGATGTCAGTTCTCTGCCTATCCAGGCAAATGGCTGACTGTTGAAATGTTGTGTTATATTTTCTTTCACAGGTGCCGTTGTGTATTCAAAGCTTGCAGTTCATTCCTAAGTGCCATAGCCAGACTCCGACAGGACCGTATTGTATTATTCACAGTGCCACAGAAGCACATACTGGTAAATAAATGCATAAATAAATAAATAAATAAGTAAATAACATGATAATACTAAAGGTGTCTGACCTGTGTTACTGAGAAAGCTTCACTCCGTATGTCTATGTGAGTGCTGTGTTTATTGCTTTTTTGAATAACTGACATATTTGTAGTGGTGTGTTCCAGATCATTCTGAAGGACAGTAAGTCTATACGGACATAGTGCTGTGCATTGAGTCACTGAGCTCTGTGCGATGCCCCCAAACTTCTTTCTCCAAAATCCCTATTCAAAACATTCTTACATGGCCTGATATTGTGGCTATGAGTGTGTGTGTGTGTGTGTGTGTGTGTGTGTGTGTGTGTGTGTGTGTGTTTGTGAAGCTCTGTCATTCATAGCACGCCACTCTCTCCCAAGTGCTTCATTTATGGAGTCCTGGGGCCTGCAGGTAGAGGGAAAGAGAGAGAAAGAGCGAGCGAGTGAGTGTGTGTGTGTGTGTGTGTGTGTGAGAGAGAGAGAGAGAGAGAGAGAGAGAGAGAGAGAAAGAGGGGTCTCTAATCCCTCTGTGGTATTCAGGCTTGTGAATCTACTGGCGCTTTTCTGTGCATACCGATAGGACCCTGGGCTCTGTGGGTGTAGCTGGAGAGTGGTTATCATGTTAGACAGGATCAGTCATAAGTGTATAAGGCGTGAGGGCAGACGCAGGGTCAACACGGCATGGCAGCCTCAGTAGAGAGCGAGACACCATGGAAAGATAGAATACGACTGTCAACATATACACTAACACCTCTAGAACAATGCATTCCCATCTGAAGCTGCTGCATGAAACGTGTATGAGGTTATGGTGACGTAACTCAAAGAAAATCACACTTCATCAAGGTATGTACCTTCAAAATATCAATATACAGTCCCACCCAGCATTCAGTTAACATCCTTTCATTGTATTGTCTTCTGGAGTGGCTAGATATTGGATACGTACTGCATCCTCACACACACGGACTGAACAGTTGGTAAATAAATATCACACAATATGGTCTTATTAATGCCTTAGATGCTCTACTGCTGTTGTGTACAATATTTTCTCTGTGAGGAGTCACACTGGCTCTGCACCTACACTCTGAATAACGGCAGCGTGAATGAATGTAAAATCAAGCCAACACGGTGCAGTTTCCAGAACATTCTTTCAGTGGTAGATGCAACACGTCCACAGGAGAGGTCATCACATCATGAAATCTATACATATATAATGCCCCATGGCTACAAGGCTCCATATCACTCACTCCTCTGTGTGCGAATGTAGGAAAGTTCTAGATTATGATTCACCCTGGCTGCTGTACGCGTTTTGTAAGACATTAAAAGTGCCTTGAACAATTCAGTGATCAAAAGATTCATAGACTACAACTTGAATAATTTAGAAAGTAGAGCAATGAAAGAATTTCATCCTAAGACTGGGAAAATTGTATTGACAGACAGCTTAACAGTATCAGTTATAATTAGTCACTAATGAGTCTTTAAACAGTGGCAAGTCAGAAGTTCTTAAATGTGGATCCCTCTCAAACAAGAGTAGATATGCTATCTAATCATTTCTGCTCTGACTTTTGTGTCCAGGGTACTTAAAGTCTATGTATGCATGTGTGTGTGTGTGTGTGCGTGCATGCGCGCACGTGTGTGTGTATGTGTGATGTGTGTGTGTGTATGTGTGATGTGTGTGTGTGTATGTGTGCGGATGTGTGTGTGTGTGCGTGTGTGTGTGTGTGTGTGTGTGTGTGTGTGTGTGTATGTGTGTGTGTGTATGTGTGATGTGTGTGTGTATGTGTGCGTATGTGTGTGTGTGTGTGCGTGTGTGTGTGTGTGTGTGTGTGTGTGTGTGTGTGTGTGTGTGTTTGGGTGCGCTCGATGCCGAAGGGCAGAGAATGACATGGGGATTGGGAGGGTCTCTGTTCTCACACCAGGGGGTTCCCCCAGATCATTTAGCACCTCATGCAGACCGCTACAGGCCCCTGAGCCTCAGGGCCCCAGAAACTAATGTAGCGAACACAGGCAAACGTGATTTATCAACATTACACCCTGATGAGAGAGGGAGAGAGACTGAAACAGAGTGGAAGAGAGCAGGAGAATGAAACAGAGGTAGGAAGAAAGAGAGAAGAGGACTGTGAAAGAGAGAAATGTACATGAACAGAGAAAGAGAAACGTGTAGAGAGGTGAAGAGAAACAGACAACGAAAAAGGCATCCTTCCCGTTCTCTCTCTCTCTCTCTCTCTCTCTCTCCCCCCCCCCCCCCCCCCTCTCTCTCTCTCTCTCTCCCTCTCGTTCTCTCTGCGTCAACTCTGTCTTCTCCACACTCCTGAAGCTGTAGGAAACCGTGTTTAGTCCAGGGAATTTCCCCTAACTCCTCACCAGCTATTGCCCCCATCCTGCTGTCATTGCTTATTTATTTAGCCTCTGTCCATTCCAGTCAGTTCCTGTATTAAATTGATCCCTCCTGCCACGTTTTGCCTTGTCGAACAAGCCCAAATCCCCAGTAAGTGTGTGTGAAAGCCTGCTGATTGTATTTGTGGCACCCAGGGTGTACCCTCTCCCACATATCTCCCCCGGACAGATGGGATTAAAGACAGAGGGGGCGCAGGCGGACCCTCTGGAAGGAGACGGAGGCGCCAGGCACCGCATGTGCACACAAACATGTTCGCACACACAGTTTCATGTGTAGCAATGGGCACAATAGCCCACATACTAAGGCAAGGCTGATATGAACAGTTAAAGTCACTCATGTTCAACCAATTGCTGGATGACACGTCTCACACACACACACACACACACACATACACACACAAACACACACTTCATTACTGTGGTAAAATTATGATTTGGATGTGACTTGCGATGCTGAGAAAACAGTATGATCAGTGGTTTGTTAAGTTTCACACCTGCTAAAGTAACGTCCTCCTCTTCCCCGCCGCTCTCTGTTTCCTCTCCTGCCACCCAGGGGACTACTCATCCCCTCTCAACACATTCCTCTGTCTGTCTGGACTCTGCAGCAGGGACACAGGGCCTAAACAGCCATTTATCTGAGCAATAAATGAATGAGCCCAGTCCATCAAAGAGTCGCCACCAGCTTCACTAATGCCCCTCTCTTGAGATCCGGCTCCGGGGACGGCTACTGGTGTCTGCTTTAGAGGAGACTTCACCAATCAACGTCTCTCTGTTAGACCAATCACGCACCACACCCGAGAGACTGGCCACAAATGACCATGACGTAGTTAAACTACTCTCAGCTATGATAACAGGCATCTCAAAGATATGAAAGTCTCTCTCTCTCTCCCTCTGTCTCTCCCTCTCTCTCTCTCTATCTATCTGTTTGTCTGTCTTTCTATCTTAATGTATGTGTTGTATTTTGGGCAATAGAATGTCAGGAAACTAGGTGTGTGTGTGAGTGTGTGTGTGTGTGTGCATGCGTGCGTGTGTGTATATGTGTACATGCACAAATATGTTTATGTTTATGAGTCTGTTCCCAGATAACAAATTTCAACAAAGTGATTCTCATAAACGCAATATCAGGTGATTTAGAGTCAATGAGAAACAATGCAATAACAGGTGATTTAGAGTTTTCCATCCCTGAGTGGATTTCATACTACTCTGTCTGTTTCTGGGTAACAAACCTCATTTGAGAACACATTGGAAAAAAAACATTACTGCAGATTTATTAGTCATAATACCATCATAAGTACCCTCTCTTTTATGAAGGAACATTCTGGTGTTCTGTCAAGCGATGTAAACTGCTAAGAACAGAACAACAACGTGGAGACAAGAAAGTTTTCCTTTCTCAGCCATAACACCATGCTATTTCCCCATTGTTATCTTACATTACGCTAAGACTATTTGACCAGGTAACAACTGGTAAATCATTTTTTCTTATTTCCAAAAATTACAAACTTTTCTTTTACCATGTCGCTAACCTCTTATTTAGACGTGTACAATATATTCATAGCAAAAGACAGAGAGAAAGAGAGAGAGTAATAGAGAGAGAGAGAGCGCGAGCGAGAGAAAGAGAGAGAGTAATAGAGAGAGAGAGAGCGAGAGAAAGAGAGAGAGAGAGAGACAGAGATGAACTGACTTCTTTTCCTAACTTTTGGAAGTAAAATGATATAAAAGCGAAGTTAACTCAACTTCATCAAGCTCTCTGAGCTCTGTCCAGCATTCAAAAGCAAATTTCCACCTCTGAAATGGCAAACAGTTCTGAGAAGCCCGTCTCAAACAGAACATGGCAGGTCTCACATCAAATCAAGACAAATCAGATTGTGTTTGC
>NC_044507.1:12599543-12604543 GCF_902362185.1 Chanos chanos
GGTCAGTGATAAGACAGTGCCCTCCTGTCTGAACTTTGGGAGGGTATGAAATTGAATACAATAGTCCACACAACTCCTCCTGTAACAACTGCCACCCGCCTTCTCTCCACACTCAGGTGCTTTATGTAAGCAGGCGACCTTTTTGTCACAGTAATGTGTCTACAGACGAGCCTTATCGTGGCCAATCACACGCCAGCTCTGGATGAGAGGCCGTGCAAAAGCTTCTTCTTCTTCTTCTGCTTACTCTTTTTTTTTTTTTTTTTGCGCTAAACTTCTGCTTTTCATCTCCTCTGCCTAAAAAAGGAGCGCTTCCATTTCCCCGGAGGAAATGGCAGAATGACAAGCTACCGGGTTGCGCTGATTCATGGTCTTCTACGGCGTTGGGCCTGAAAAATGGAAAAATGATGAACAACGGCTAAAAAGTGAGAGAGAACAAGTTGCACGGTTGAAGGGGACGCCCGTAAATCTGTGAGGCCAGGACAGGAGAAGAGATGAGGCCGTTGTTGACTGTGTGTGTGTGTGTGTGTGTGTGTGTGTGTGTGTGTGTGCCTGCGCACGCGTGCGTGTGTGTATGTGTATGTGTGTGTAAGTCAGTAAACACAATAGAGATGTTGAGTTTCCGAAGGGCAAAAATACACACAGAAACGCCAACTGGGGGGTGAGCGTAAATGGAGGGACTTACAATGTGGTCTTCTATGATTATCTTATCCGGTCGCAACCATCCAGTCTCTCTCTCTCTCTGCATCTCTCTCTCTCTATTTCCCTCTCTCTCTCTCTCTCTCTCTGCATCTCTCTCTCTCTCTCTATTTCCCTCTCTCTCTCTCTCTCTCTCTGCATCTCTCTCTCTCTCTCTATTTCCCTCTCTCTCTCTCTCTGCATCTTCTCCTTTCTCTCCAGGGGGGCACCAATTACAAGTTGCCCACCTCTGCTGCTTGCTGACTAAGTCTACCGACTTTTGCTTACTAACCTCATGGTCGTGTGTGTGTGTGTGTGTGTGTGTGTGTGTGTGTGTGCGTGTGTGTGCGTGTGCGCACTAAACAATGCACATCACAACACATTTACCGCTTCACTCAAAGCATCCATAGCTGTTCATGTTGGTATAACGATGAAAGAGTCTCATTACGCTCAACAGACAGCAGATGAGGAGAAGGAGCGTAAGAAAAAGAATCACAGATTGCTCAGGAAATACTGATGAAATTATGGAATGCTCGTAGAGGAAAACCCCACTAAAGCAGTCACAGAAAATACACGAACGAGAACACACTGTCCTAAAAATTCCTCACGCAACGAGACCGTAACGACATTATCACACTGACACAGCACTGAGAGATGGCCAAAAGCAACCGTAGACTTTCACACACAGACACATACACACGCACAGGAAAGAAAAAAAAAATCAAAGCCATAGGAATTCAATGAAACACAACCAAAAATAGTTTTCTATCATTTTCTAAGCTGCTACGATAACAAGATCCGTTCTGCACTCTTTTAAAAATGCGTTGAGAAGTGCACCATTCACAAGTTTTTACAGTATTCCTCTCAAGCATCGACACCCAGAGAGGGAGCCGTAATGGCTGTCTCAGCGCTCGAAGGTAATTACCCGAATGTGAGAGAGTACCAGGGGCCATTCCCCGTGCCTGTAGCCAGAGCTAATGACTCAGAACCAGCTCACAGCAGGAGGGGAGTAGGGGAGAGACCACAGAATACACTCCTAAGGGAGGAGGATGAACACTGTGGAGGAGGCCTCTGGGGCAACCAACAATGAGAGACAGAGTGAGTGAGTGAGAGAGAGAGAGAGAGAGACAGAGAGAGAGAGAGAGAGCAAGAGGCTGAGGATATTTGTTAACAATGTATGCAAAACCTTTTCCATTCCCTCTGTCTTTCTCTCTCTCGCTCTCTCTCTCGCTCTCGCTCTCTCTCTCTGGCTCTCTTGTTATTTTCTTCCTGTCTTTGTTTGGGATTAGAGCGGTATGGAGGCGATAAAGGTGTTGTTTTTTTCCTCCATGGCTCGAAGCAGGACGGTGTGGGCCCACTGACACACACACACACACACACACACAGGGACCGAGCGGAAGATCCTCTGACTGGGCTCTTTGATCCACAGCAGTGGGTGGCTGGTGGTTGGAGCTCAAGCCCAGAAAAAAACACCTTGTTCAGCCAACCCTCCACCTGCTGCTGTACGATGGTTTATTTTCAGGCATATCTGTTCTGCACAGTGTGTCTCTCTCCAAATGAGTTAAACTATGAGCTCTGCTTCAAGAGTCAAACCGAGCATGACCTTTATGATTTTGTATGTAGGGCGGGTGAGGCTTCCACCTTTCCTATCAAACCAAAAGTTGGCGATTTGAGCGCAGTATTTGGTAAAAATGTGTCAAGGCTAGTTGAGTATTCTATGAAATTCTATGCAAAATCTATTTATTGTAAAATCTGAAGTTGAGGAATTGAATCAAACCTTCCTTTCCCCCCTCTCTGTTCACTGCAGTGTTTTGTGCACTTTTCAAGTGAAAAGGGAGTTTGGCTCCGATAATGCTGTTTGTGGTTGCCATAGCCTTGGAAGTGTAAGACAATGAGATGTGATTCATCTATCCTATAATACCGGGCCTTTTCAGCAGTCGCAGGCTAAAGCGGATGATCAGCGGTATCGCCATGACAACTCTGTCGCCGTAGTTAACAGCCTTTTGCGCTCTCGCTCTTCTGGTTCTCGGCAGCTGGAGTGCCAAATGACAGCCTTTTAACAGAGGAGGGAGCTGACTTTAATCTGATTACCCGATGGTTGGAATCAACAGCCGCAAAGCCCGTCTGACAGGAGAGGCAAAAAATACCCACGACGCAGAGAGACACTGTCATATGTAACTGATGATAATTAGAGTCAGATGGAGAGAAGACACACCCTTTGTTCCTCTCGTTTTTTTTTTCGCCCACCTTCTTTTAGCCAAACATTGGAAACGCAGAACGTAAAGTTTGCTGATGCTAGGATTTCATAAATATCTCTGTTTCTTTTCTTTTTTTTCTCGTCTCTCTTTTTTGTTTTATAGCACCATAACGTAATTTGAAAAACAACACAATCTTTTGGGGGCATCTGACCTGTTGTAACAGGGCTTGGAATTGATGGAATGGAATAAGTCAGCTGGGCAGAAGACTCTGGAGTCTTTCTCCTGTGTGTGGATATGGACTAGTTGGTCCCTGGAGGAAAACGATTAGGGGATGTTGTGGATGAACAAGTGTCTTTTGGCTTGAATCAAACCTCTCAAAAGTCGCTGGTAGCCTGGCTTCTGATTTCACACCTTATGCTTGTTCTGTTCGTGTAATAAGCGGCAAGATGGAGCCATCTGAAGTTTCTGCTGACGTTTTTTTTTTTTTTTTTTTATCACAAGCGTGGCACAGCGATCGCAAGTCCCCCGAAAAACTTCAGTCTTGGGGCGAGAAAGTCGAAATGCAGAAACTTGGGGCAATCATATCCCCAAAGCTGAAAATTCACAGAGTGAATCAGTCTTTTATCAAACTTTCGCTTCACGTTCTCTTTCTCTGCTCACGATGTTAGAAATTCAGTTTTGCAACTATTTGTACTATATTAAACCCTGTGACATCAGCTCCTTACCTCGACCAGCCTCCGGTGCACAAACCCCCTCTCTGTCTACGTGTGATTTTTTGACTTCACCCTTGGGACCATCACACTGTGGTTACTTACCTGTCTTAACAAGCTAATTACACAAGGCCTGTTTCTGTGTGCTCTCCGTTTGTTTATTCTGTGTATTGCCAAGCTCCGCAAATTACACACACCAAAGGTTTGTCTGAACTTTTAATCTAATCACTCCCTCTGTGGAGCCATTTCACTGTACCGGTTCTCATTAATGAGGCCGGAGGAAAGCAGCATCCATTAGACAAACCCCGGAGATGAGCTCAAAGAGGGATGAGGTGGGTTAGGCTCCTCCCCCTTTGGTGTGATGGGAGCTGCGGAACAAGTTTAAAAAAGAAAAAAAAAAGAGTCAAAAATATCTATATATTTATATATATATATATCTCAGCTCATAAAAGGAAATTTCAGCGCGTATGACAAATTAGTCCGCCACGTCCATCCGGCTGACGGCACGAAAACACGCGCGTGTTTTTAAAGCCGCAAGCTCAACCGCCGGCTCTTATTTGATCTTGGGGGTATAAACATACAGAGGTGTATGGAGCTGATGTGATTATGTTGAGAACAGTTATTCTGAAGTATTGCATTTCCTGTATCTTACAATCTCAAAGGAAATTTAAAAAATACATATGTTACATCAGTGACCGGAAAATGATTTCTTCTTGAGAGAACATCTCACATGTTCAAATGTCACTATTAAGCTCGGTGAGAATACACTCAGCTCAGAAAGAAAAAATAGCCTGTAGTCCGTTGACTGTGTAATATAATGTAAAATATTGATCCACGCAAATAAAAGCGCACAACGTCTGAATTGATTGGTTTATTGATTATTTGTGGCCTCATGTAATAGGAGAACTCCGGACTTATTTAGTGAATCGTAGCGAAGATTAAAGAAGGCTTGCGTGTCTCTATGACCTTATAGGTGCCTAATGGGTTTTAGCTCACACATAACTGACATTATTTTTAGCTTTTAGGAGAATTAATCCAATTTTCACTATGTAATTTGAAGTAGTTTGAATTCTACCCTCGTGTACCAGTTTCTTTGTCATCAGCCCACTCATAACTTGAATAATTCATAACTATATTTATTAGCACTCTGAGGTACAATTAGATAAATTGGGACTAAAATTAGTTTGTCTGCTGAAGAGCCAGGATTTTAACAACATGGAGCTGCTCCAGAGAAACAAAAAAAGAGAAAGAGCAAGAAAGAGTCTTGATATGTGTGCTCTTTTACACCTGTTTAAATGAGTAAATTAACAGCCGTGTGTTTTTATTCTTTTCTAGACCATATCTGATGGAATATCATTTGAACTGTACTTGAAACATGACCCTCTGACCTAGAAGGTGGTGGGGGAACAAAAAAAAA
>NC_044507.1:12609543-12622043 GCF_902362185.1 Chanos chanos
CAGCTCATTCCTCTGTCTAAAATCTAGTGACAGCCAAAGACACAGGAAATGAGAAGAGAGGGATGAAAAGAACAACAAAAACATCAGCCCACTCTGGCAGAAAAACACAGCAAAACTGCCAAAGACTTCATATATATATATATACAGGAGAGAAACAGAGAGAGGGAGGGAGAGAGAGAGACAGAAAGAGAGAGAGAGAGAGAGAGAGAGAGAGAAATCTGGGATCCAGACCATAAAGCTTTATTGCCTGCTAGCACTAAACCTGTATCCACTGATGCTATTAGAGACTAGCACCGTTTTTTTTTTTCTTTTTTGTGTGAGCTCACTCTGCTATTTACACTTTGATCAGAACTTTAATTAAAGAATGAACAATTAATGACACTTTCCTAAATTTTGATCACTTTGTACTATTTTTAAACATAATTAAACTTTTACCAAGACTGCACACTGACACACACTTTGGTTAGGCTTGTTTCATACCTACACGCAGGGGAGGAGTTGGCTACACTCTCATTCCTGCATGATAGAAGCCACTGTACATTAATCAAATTAATCTGAGCATCACTTCTTAAATGTTTGATATAAACAAGGTGACAGCTGTATTTGAAACCATAATGAACGCTCATAAATGATAACATTTGTAGCATATTACAGTACTGAATGAACAGTGCCTGTTCTTCTCGTAAGTGTCAGATAGACACTCCTGTGGGAGAACTGTTCCCCATCACCTGTGTCTCTAGAGCCAGATTTGGCCATTATTACAGTGTAAAAGTGTTACAGGCAGTCCTCAAACACCATGTCTAATCAACACACACACACACACACACACACACGCACACATCTCCCAGAGGGTTCAGTTGTGCTCAGGCCCTCCTCCAGTTCTTCATTAATTGGTGCAAATAAATGTCTTTCTGTCAGGCTGAATAAATAAATCCAGGAGAGGTGAGTCTACACTAATCAGAGCTGGCTTTTATTAGATACGGTGTTAATGTCAACAAGGCCGTGGCAGCATGGAGGCCGGAATGCGATCGTGATCCGTTCCAGCCGCCCTGTCTTTCGGTGGAGACACATGAAGGGACGAGGCTAACTGCCTGCTCTGTTCCACTGCCCCTCTGCGATTGAAAAACCTCATTGTCGAATGAATGAATATCTTTATTACTCCTGAGGGAATTTGTCTCCCGCATAGTGGCAACCACATAAAAATAAATAACACTAGAGCACAAATCTAAAGCAATTTATGCAAAATCATTTTAATATCCATGGTTAAGGTGCATAGCCTGCTATTCAAACAATCAGCTCAGGACGTCAGTTCGGATCGATGCTGTTTCCTTTAGTGAACGACTAATGCTCCATGGAGTGAATGACTGAACGAACAAAAAAGATGCCTCTGTTTGTTTTCATCCCGGGCTTTTCATACCTCAGCCCTCATAGCAGGACCATGCAGTTCACACACTTTATCCAGTTTCTTTTTCTTTTGCCCAGAGAACGGGTACCTCCCCCAACACTGAGTGTCAGCGCACTCACAAAAGAGTGTGAGCATGGATCAGGTCACGTACTCCAGGTTATCCTGGCACCTATTAAAGATGTCAAGGTGCTGCTATTCTTCAACCATTTAAAAAGTCGTGTCACACAGAGTCTTCGGCAAAGAAATATCTCCACTGAAATCAATTATCACTTCTTTATTCCTCTCTATGTTTAGTCAAAGCCTTCCCTTGTGTACCAGTTATGAAAAAGGGATATCTCAGTTCCATAGCTGGTTTTATCCTCAGTGATATGTCTGCGTAGGTCACGTCATCTACATATTCAACCTGTGAATGGGTTATTATGGCATTGATTTTTCTTTTCTATAATGTAAAATGTTACGTCTATGCGATAGACCCTTGCCTTATTCAAGGGTCAGTGCTAGTAAAAGACTACTGTCCTTCATGGAAAAATACAAATGAACCTGTATGCGTGAGACACTCTGTAAGGATTTTATTCAAACCCATAAAACTGAGATTTCGAGTTTTCCCCTCTAGTCCAGCCAGACCCGTGGATTAGTATGGGTCTGTTTTTGAGAAGACAGCCTCTACCTCTTTAGATGTCCTGAGGATATTCCAATGAGTGAAAACTGAACATTTTAAAAAAGCAACATAAATAAAAACAACAACAAAAAGGTGTCCACATTTGCAAAGCATCGCTGGTTAACCAAACCAAACATTTCTGAAGTCTCCTGTTATTTATGCCTTTGAAGAATCCACATCAAAGAAAATTATTGACCAGTGAGTCATCTAAAGTCTCATCAGACTCCTTCTATGCCTCAGTCCACAAGCATTGGTCCATCAATCATCCCGTCTCTTCAACGTTACCCCCTCAAACATTTCCATCACAAGCCTCAACACAACTACACGGATCATGAGTTATAAATGATGAAATGATGTCATAAAATGTTATTATATAAACTCCATTTGCCACTACAGTCCATGAAGAAAATGTATCCTGGAAATTGGCCGTTGCATTGTTACAACGTAATAACTATGTAATACATGATAGTAATAGGTTACTGAATGGCAATCGGACAAAGTTTGTCGTTTGAGGAGATAATGACTGCAACATGAGAAGGTGAACAGGTTCTGATGTTTCATTATAAAGAACAGAGACTATAGAATATGTAAATTTCATTGTGACCTCACCAGCATACAGTAGCAAATGATCATCCTGCTCTTCGCCAGTAGCCTGAGGGTGAAGTGACCAAGATCCCAGGCTAGCTTTACCAGAGTTTAACTATTACCATCTATCTTATGTCTTAGAAACAAGCCAATTCAGACTGAGCCAAACAGATTCATTTGCACTCAGTGAGATACAGACATTTAAAATAAGTGAAATATTATCAAAAACATGTTCCTCTGTTTTTCCACTTTCTGCTTCTTGCTTTTAGAGACATGGCATAAAATCCTTTATCTTTTATTACCATTTTTTTTACATGTGACATGCTGGAATCTTATCACCGTTTATGAGATGATTCATAGCTAAAACAGTCACAAGTAACCCTTGTTGGTCACCATATCGCTACTATGAACAAGGGCTGATTAAGTGACAGATCTGACATCCAATGTTTCCTGTAGTGAGAAACAGTTTGTCCATGTTTGTTTTTAAAGCAAACTCATCTAGAAGACGTATTGTCTCGTTATTTTGATTCAAATGCATTTTCTGCTGGTGAAAGATATATACATGCGGTCTGAAATTTGCGTAGACACAAGCATGTTTCCACGCCATATTTCCAGGTCAGATTGTTTACACGGATTTAAGTGTACACACAATTTATGAACAAACTGATGCGTATGCATGGTTGATGAACACACCCCTGATCAGTAAATCTCCACGGAGGTAAAAATGCAAAAGAACCAGTTATACGAGGTTCTAAAATTACTTTGAAGTAGCCTTGGTTACTTTGTCAGGAGCTTTCTTGGTTCGTTGTAAATGGCTAAAAGCATCACTGCAAAACAAAGCATTATGCAAATGGAATACAATTAATCACGGGAGAGGGAGGTTCACATTTTTATGATTATTAATGGCCTTTGCCATGCGCTAGGGTCATCTCACCCCTTGGAAATATTTACATCATAAACAGCATGAGTTATGGGGGTCAGCAGAAGGGCAGAGCTTTTTAAAACACGCTTGCCCTTACTCTCATCAACTCCGTCTCTTCTCAGACTAGCTGTGTATGGTAATGTGCTGCTACGTGAGCAGTCTGGAAAATCACTGTAGAATTTAGATGGCTGAACAGTTTTTTTTGCTTTTTTTTTTTTTTTTTTAACCATCATATTTTCAAACATATCAGATAAAGATCTGTAAGGTGATAAGGAGATAAAGTGATAAATAAATTTTACCAAAAGAAGAAAAGAAAAACCCCAAAACAAAACCTCTCCTTGTTAGTGACTGTCCGCTAGTAATAAGATGAACCGTGGTGTGATGGGACATCTTTAAGGAGAACAAGTGAAGCGAAACGGTGGGATGGCTTTTCATTCTGTGTGGGTCTGTCTCTGACCCTCGAGGACCATGCAGAGCTGAGATACAGAGGCGTTGAAGAAGCTCTTCCATTTCAACGCTGTGTTTACTCCCACCCAGTCAAGACACTTTTAGATTGTGCTCAACACATGCTTCCCTGTGTTAAAACTCATTTACAAACACATTTGGCTGCTCTGAGATTGAAATTCAGTGGACGTAAACCGTTGTTTGTTCTCGTTTGGCTTTTGTTTTCGCCTAACCCACTTTAAAGGCCGCATTAAATTCGGCGAATACGACACCTTCTTTTGTTTTTGTTCGGTGTCTGTTTAGCTCTCTATTCAGATGTACTTCTGTTTTGTTTCTGCTCTCTGCAATTCTGGTCGTGTAGCTATAAATGGTTGCTGCACGGTTGGCCTGTCTCTGTTTATGGCGGGAATGAAGAGCGTCCTTGGAGCTGACTGTCAGCAGGGAGAGAATGCCTCTACCTCCTGTTGTTGATCCGGGATGCCAAGCGCAGTTCTGCTCCTGCCAGGCCCCATGCCGGTACCCAGACTGGCCGGAAAAGACAGAGCTTTTGGCTCAGCCCGGCATGGCCGGAGCCAACCTAACGCCCATGCCAGGGAAAGCCTCCGCGGGCAGCTTCTGTTAGCTCCGCGCCTCCCTCTCCCCTGTGCGCATGCTTCCGAACTCATGGGAGCCGGTTGCCGCCAAGGGGCCCAAAAAAAAAAAAAAAAAATCCACCTGGACAATATGGACAGGCGCCCAATTTTTTAGGGGGAAGGATCCCTGTTGCTGGGCCATGTGGTCTGGTGTGGAGGTGGGTGTTTACAGTTCCCAATGTTCCCTTACGAAGAGGAGGAGGAAGAGGAAGAGGTAGAAGAGGGTCTGGTAGGACAACAGAACCATGGTGAACCACCCCCTAGCCAATCGTGGCTTTAACGTCGATGGCTAATTTGAGTTGCATGTCATCCTGTTGGCACTAAACGGCACGCTCAGGTTAAGGCAGCCAAAATGATACACAGTAACTAGGGATGTAATGGTACGTGTATTTGTCCCAAAACATCATGGTATGGATGTTACGGTTTGGTGCATGCAGTCATATGGAGAATACACGGTAGCCTATGTGCGAAGACTGATGAACATAATGCAGAACCAAATTTCACAAATGTGAGTCTCCCATTTCACTCTCTCATAGTTGGTTTGTTCTCTTCTCTCTAAGATTTGGGATCTGATCGTAGTGCAACCATATGACATCATGAGTTTTCAAGGACCTTATGTCCTTGTTTACCGGTACATTATAGTGAGAAGTAAACCGCATTTCTTAATGAATAATAGATGCCAATGCCAGCTGTCAACAGACTATGATTGGCTACATGCTGCTGTAGGCGGCCACATGCAGTTGTGACATCACAAACACACAGAATTCAGAATGGGCTGTAGAAAGGCTTGTTTTCTTCACATAGATTGTACGGCTGTAGGAGGAGAATGCGTGTTTTCATACTTTGACAATGTTTCCATAGCACATCCATCTTAGTGAATTCAAAAGGGCAAGGAAAATCATGTCCCTTTAATGCACTACAGGCTGTACCAACTACCTCAGGGGGGACCATATGACACTCGGTGAAACAAACTGTAACTTGCACTACTGTCTGTTCAAATTAAATGAAAGAAACCAAGCCCTATGCATCTGAGGGTTTTTGTTGCTTTTTCCCCGTTGTACCGAACTCATACAAAACCACGATGTCCAAACCGTGGTGTGAACATAACTGAGACTTCTGTGTACCGTTACACCCCTAATAGTAACACATTTTTCCTGTTGCTTTTTACATTGTTCACCAGCAGATAAGCCTGCTGTAGATGTGATGGAACATGACTAAAAGGATGGAGTAACACTGTGAGTGAACAACTATGAGAGAACCTCTAACTAAAGGATGAGCAGAAAACAGCGAGAGGTCAAATTGATGCATCTCTCTCTCTCTCTCTCTCTCTCTTTCTCTCTCTCTCTCTCTGTCTCCATACTTTATCAATACATAATGGCTTAAACAAATCTGTTATTTTAAGATTAAACATTAAAATTAAATTTCCATGAGAGTGCACACACACTGTGAGCAGTGAGCAGTGAATTTGACCTCTGCATTTAACCCATTCTTACACACCAGTAGTCAGCACATGCAGCCACTAGGCACAGGAGCAGTGGGGAGCACACCTGTGCCTGAGGAGCAGTTGGGGGTTAAGTGCCTTGCCCAAGGCCTTTCGGTCAAAAGCCTGCTTCTCTGACCCTCAGGCCACGGGCTGCCTAAGTGTTCAACTGTTTCTACAGGAAAACACCGACAGATTTTTCTGTTTTGCTAGCGATATCCTGTGATTTAATTTTGTAGAATCATAAAATATATCTACGTTTTTATTTGGTAAGTATAATTATTGCTTGGTTTGAAATTAAGTTTCAATTATGTTGGGATATTGTTTAATTCATTCATTCTTTTTAGAGTACACACTTAATCAAAGGGGGAAAAAAAGACATGAGAAATGAGGCGTGGGACACCTGAGAGGAGCGTTTGACTTAGTCGAAAATTTAAGATAAAAACCCACGTATTTCACTAATCTAAAAGCAACTGACATTTCCATTTCATAAACTCTTTTCTAAACTACATTCACAATCAAACCACAAGATGAAAATTTCAAAACCCTTCAAGGACACCGCATTTCATTTAATACTATAACACAGTCGCAGTTATGTCTACAATTTCTGCTTCTGTCACTGACAGATTTGGAATGAGGGAGGATTTGTTAAACAATATCAGTTAAACCAGAGACAGGACTGTGGAGTGATGTTTTAGAAGCCTAACCATATGGGCCGCTGATATGCTTGCCAAGTCCAAACTTCACCCTTGCTAGCACATCTGGAATGGCTTCACCAAATTAATTGCCTCTTAAAGTGACCACAAACCACACAGATTACTCCATGACGGAGGCTCTGGCGACCCCATTTGTCACAGTTTTAGGAGAAGTACACACTCTGTAACCTTTAGCGTATTGACTATTGACGTTCCCCTCTGGCATTTCTTGACACACCCCGATTAACTCGCCCACCTCTGACCCATAACAGGCGTGCTAAAGCCGTTAAAGAGACTTCGGTTGTCTCTCAGGTCATGACAGACCTTGGCGAGTCTAATTTAAACTGAAATTAGTGAGTGAGCGAGAGAGAGAGAGAGAGGGAGAGAACGTCAGAGCCTCCAGTTCTCCTTGTCTGGGCTTCCTTGTGCTTGTCCCTCATGCTATCTCAGGAAGATTGTGTTCTCTCTCGTTCTCAGAGGGCTGAGATTAGAGAAGCTTTCCTAATGAGAGATTTACAGTATGAAGATAATTACAGGGAAAAGGCTACATCTCGTTCCACTCTAATGAGGGAGATAAGAGCTCCTCCATGCTTTTTCCAGCAACCCCTTCGAACCCCAACCCACCAAACCGTCTCTCCATCTCCCCGACACCCCCACCCCCACCCCCCTACCCACACCCCCGCCTGGCTGCCAGTCTGTGAGGCTCTTCCAACATCCCTCCGCAATCATTTGGAAATACGAACGCTTTCTGATGAACACTACTTGCACAATCACGTGTGACCACAATCCCTTTGTACGCGATACATGGAGATCACTAATTTGCATAATCATGGGAGTACAAACATGTGAGAACATATGTGTATGTGCATATGTAAGTGTAATCACCTTGCCTCTCTTTGTTTCACACACACAAACGCAACCATGCACGCACACATATACAACCCTAAGGACGAGAAGCGTTCGGTAAAGTGTCGACACACAGGTGCATGCACTGTATGTGCAGGAACAGTCGTTTGCTGCTTGGCTGTACGGTCACAAAAGCATCTCCACAATAAAGTGTTTACGTTTAGGTTTTTTGCTTGACATACCTGGCATCTCATAAATCACTTGTCATGCAGATTAGAGAAGGAGTGAATAAAATCAAAAACGAGTCTTCTCTATTATTGCTTCAGAAAGATAGCTGGAGAATCAGCGGCGAAAGCAACGATTATAAGAGCTGTCCCTCCTGAGAGCAGCGTATTCATCCACTGAGACACAAACACAGAAACTGGCGAAAAAGAGAGAGGTAATCCAGGTTTTCATTAGGATGCACATACTTAGACTCTGTGGCTTAGTATTTACAGTCTCACATCGGGGAAACAAATAAACTATGTGATTAACAAGTTTTCCTGACGCCTGGTGCTTCACTGCACACACTCCGGAGTGCCACCTCGCAGACTTAATGATTCTTAATGACTTCTTAATGACTTCTTAACGACTTCATCACCAAGATCCCTTCACTGCACATTCAGACAGGCTGGGCCACTCCAGAGACTGAGGGATCATACCACGCCAATGTTCTGTCGCTTTTTCATTTTTGCAAGAAAAAGAAAAAAAGATCCAATCATATGTGTGCCAGGAGCTGTCCGGAAAGAGTCAATAGCATCTCACCACACAGCTCATTAGAAAAACATCTAAGGTGACCTCAGTTGGAAAGATATATAATGGAAGCAAATAAGCACTTTTGTGTCTGTCTTTCATGTTGGGCTCTTTCAAAGGCTATAACCGCAAGAAGAAAAAAAAATCAATTACATAAAAAGTCTTTTTTTTTTTTTTTTTTTTTTGAGACTGTGTGTCTTCAAGTGCTCTAGAGAGGCAGTACCACCTGTACTTGTCTCGGATGTTGTCTAAGTAAAGCTGTCTATACCATATTTCTATTTCAAGAAGAGAGGATAAAGATTAAAATGAGGGTCTGCCTGTACAGCACACGTTTAATTTCCATCCAGCGGCAGAGGAAAGGGTCGACATGGAGCTCTTGGGTTTGGCTAACTGCCGTCTGCGGTTAAAAGTTCCTTGAGCATTTAATGACATAGAATTTTCTGGGTCACCTCAATGTCACCGAGCAACAAACACTCCGGAGCGTGAAGTACACTTAACAAGAGCCACGGTAGGGTAACGTGTCACTTTTGACCGAGAGAGAATCAGTTAAAGCTGACAAACGGTGGTAATAATTCACCGTGCTAAGAGCGCCTCTCCCATCTCATCTCAGGCCTCCTCCAAACCCCAGATTAAACGAGGATCTTGTCATTCGTTGCATAAATTTGTAATCGTTTTTGCAAAATATGACTCGGGGCAGTGCTCTGTAAACCACAATGCTTGTCTTTTTTTTCCCGAACTGCTGACAACCAGTTGAAGATTTATGTGACACATATCAAAATTAGTTTGCATGTCCTTAGAAAAAAAAAAAAATACATTTCCAAAATGAAAAGCATGCGGACATATATCAAGCTTGAGTGAAATAAGTTGTCAGGTTGATTTTTCCACGACAAGCGAGAGAGAGAGTGTGTGTGTATGTGTGTGTGTGTGTGTGAGTGTGTGTGTGTGTGTGTGTGTGAGAGAGAGAGAGAGAGAGAGAGAGGGAAAGAGATGGAGGTGGAAGGGAAGCAAATCATTTTATCACATCCATAAGGGTCGTATGGCAGTCATTCCATCACGTACGCATTTAACAATTGGTTAACAAATTGTCTTGGCAGAGGAGTGTCGAATGCACAGCAAATTACACCTGCCCTGATGGATGACATCTTTAGAATGTGGGAGAGCCATTCCGGAGGGTTCAGAAGGAGAGAGACGGTTTGGCATTAGCCAGGGGACCAAACGTGATGTATGGGCGAAAAGAGTGTTACTGCATGGCTACAACCAGACCAAAATCTTCTCCTTGGCTGAATCACACATGGTCACAAACACATGGTCAAGGATGTATGGGTAGATAGTTAGTTTGAATAAACATTAAAATCATGTAAAGTATCCATCAAAGTATCAATTAAAGTATCCATTAAAGTAAATTGAAGTATTGAGGGCATGCATTCATCTGAAACGAGAGGGATTCTATAAGATTGTCCACGTAAAAGAGATGGAAGTGGTAACTTTGATGCAAGAATGGCCTCATATTTGTGAAGCAAATCCTGTCAGTTTGTAATCTAATGAAATAGACCATCTCAAATGAGAAAGAAACCTCCAAATTTCTAATAGCTCTGTAAACAAACACTAGCTGGAGGCAATTGGTATCAGATGTAGGAACTGGAGAAATAGCAGAGACCATTCCATGGCACACGGTGGGCATATAAATGAGTTTGTCGTACGTTTGGCCAGTATATAAACCAATGAAACACAGGGTTGAACTAATTGTGTACTCAAAAAAAAAAAGAAAAAAGAAAAAATGAAATGTTGGGTATACTTAACCCAGTTATGTCAACAGGTTTTACGTAAAGGAGTTGAGTAGCATCCGAGTTGTGCTCAGGCAAACTAATGTGCTTTGAAATGATCGTTATTTTCCTTGTCACTTTTAGCGTGAAAAGAACATCAGATGCACGTTATTCCTTCGACTTTGAGGGTCTCGCAAAACATGTTTGCTCTCAGCCGCACTTCTGGGGGAACCAGACCAGACAAGTAGAGAACAGAAAGGGAGGTACGCTGCTCTATTGTAACGCTCAACTTACAATGTCTGGAAGCCCCAGGCGAGAATAGAGAAGTCAGGAACTGCGAGGGGATTTACCCCTCCTTCCAATTTGCTGTGGGATAATTCATTTTTCATTACTCCTTTATTTATATATTTGTTTATTCATTCATTTCAACTGCACCTGAAGGAAAACAAAATCAAGTGAAATGCATAAATACTGTCAGAGGAAATAGATGATGACAGCAGGTCAAGCGACGAATGAGTCACGCCTCTGGCGCTCGGAAGAAAGTGATTATTGTAACACTGCGCTGACAATCACGCGGCAGATAATCCCATTTCTCACCCCCGGTTCAAATTGCATTATGTCACATTGTATTTTGCATATGCTATCAAAAAACTGGATTTAGATATGCAAACGCGCTGGAATGAGGGAAAAAAAAGAAAGAGAGAAAGAAAGAGAGAGGGAGAGAGAGAGAGAGAGAGAGAAACGAAATGATGAAAAAAGTAGCTGCAGGGATGGCACGGAGGCGCGTCATTATCCCGAGCTGTCTGGTCTCTGAGCAACGGTGAAGACTTCTCCGGCGCTAGTGGAGGAATGCGTTGCGGAATTGCATGTTCTCCGTCGTTTAGAACAGATGGCCGAGCAGGAGCGTGGAGAGTCGTTTTACATCTCCATACGACAAAACCGCGCGTTGGGCTCTTTTTTCTTTTTTTTTTTCCCTCTGTTTTGTTTGTTTCATCGCATGTTGTTTCACTGTATGATGGATGCAGTCAACGCTTACGCTAATGGGAAGTGGGTGTCTCCTCGTCTCTCTCTCTCTCTCTCTCTCTCTCTCTCTCTCTCTCTCTTCCCCCCCACCCCTTTCTCTCCTTCCATTCTATGTCTGTCATGTTCTTCTTCAAACAACTTTTCAATAGCCACTCAAAACCAAAACCACATTCAGTGGTAATATGAAGATGGGCTGTTGTCAAGCTGTGTAGACTGAGAATGATTCTTTTCAGACCGACATGTGCTTAAACATGACTTTAAAACATAAAACATCTTTACAATAACCTGACGATGTTTAGATGTTTAAAACACAATGATTAAGGACCACGAAAACTTTGTGAGAAGTTGAATGTAGAATCAAACATGGCATGGAGATGATGTTTGTCCTGAGCAAGTCTTTCAAATGATCCAATACAGGAGTGATGTGAACAGATTAGCGAGTCAGATCGCCCTGAAAAGTTCAGAGGTCTTTCAAACTTGTCCAATATTAAGTGGTTTGTGAGCATATTAGGTGGCGTTCCAGACATTTATAGTAACCCCCCCTGCCAACCCCCCCACCCTCAACCGAACCAAAACAAAACAACAAAGAAAGAGAAGAAAGCGTGATCATGGAGCTCTATGGTTTTAGGTCTCCAGCCTATCCAACCTGGTTGAGGTTGTTCTCCCATCTAAAATTTGTGAAACACTACTGGAGTTGTTTTAACACAGTGATATCAGTAGTGCCACAGCCTAAACAGGCATAAATAACTCAAATACCTCCTCCCTACTCCAGGGAGCATTCACTTGCACTGACCAGTCAGCTCACACCTGTCCGCAGGTAAAGTCTCTTCTCATTAACGGCCATGCTCCGCGTTGTTTACTGCACGCTCCCCATAGAGGAGACTTGCTCACCCATGTCTGGTAAAGGAGTGAATGGTACAAATGGCAAACATCTCCCCTTATCATTATTTATGCAGGAATGCCCTTGGGAGTCTGCTCTTGTTTACACAGTCTCTCCGCTGCAGTCCATTCATGACAGCCTGCAGTAAATGAGCCGATCCGCGCCAATTTGTCCCGTACGCCAGGACTTGCCCGAACGCTGCCGGGGGCTGAGAAAGCTCCGCGGTGTAACCAGCCTACGGTCAGGACGAGAAACACACCTATGGGCTCACGCAAGAGATCAGTGTGTCTAATAAGAACTGAAGAGAAAAAGGTTGACTTCCTTGTAATGGATTAAGGCAGACAGAGTGAACTTGGGCCTTTCAATTACTTTGAA
>NC_044507.1:12627043-12629543 GCF_902362185.1 Chanos chanos
CAAGGGTAATCTGCAAAACTGAAGGTGGTTTATTGAGAAGAAAGACAGAATGATTAAAGGGAACCAGGCATCATTTGCCTTGTTTTGTGTGCGTTATTTTCTCACTTGAAGATAAATTGCGATGCAAGATGATGAACCCTTTTAGAATTGCGCCTGGTCCAATCCAATTGCATTCAATGCCAGCGTTCTCACTGCGACGGTTCACAAGACGATAAACAGATCTTCAACATGTTTAACTGCTGCTTTGTGTTTTGTGCTATGATTTCCTCACTCACGCAAGCCAGTGAGTGTGTCGCGCTCAAAATGTTTTACAATTACCAGCCGATTTTATCTACCGGGATAATTAGCATATTAAAAGAAAGAGACCACTTGAAGACACAGATAATGATGGAGTGTCGAAAATAATTTCCTTCTCATTATTAATGGCAACCGCTAAAAATCTGCAAGGAGAAGGGAGCTATAAATACCCATAAACCTTTATTGTGTAAATAATCACAATTAAGTAGAAATAAGATCAAACTGCCTTTGTGGTGTCGAGTTAATTAAAAGTGGGAGATAGTGAATATGAGAGAGAGAGAGAGAGAGAGAGGATGTATGGGATGAAATTTCAGCTCAACACTTCTTCATCTAGGAACAGGTTCTTGTTCTTTTCCTTTTTCTTTCTTTCTTTTTTTTTTTTTTTAAAAATATGTATTTTTTTTAGTTCATCAGGCTCAAAAAAGTGAGAAAAAGATAATCTGTTGCTTTCATGGACTAAAATAAACGATAGAAGAACCACCCTACTCCAATTAAGATTCCCACGACTCCTCGCGCAACCCTTCTGTTTTCACATACGCCATAGAGATGCAGACCTGACAACAACCTTTGGCGTTATGCGTTTCTTATTAGAGACAGCAGCTGATTAATATAGCAATGAAGGAGACGCAGTTTCCACTTTCCTTTCCATTTCCATTCCAACCGGCTGTCGTTTCTTTAAACCGTAACGCGGTCACGCCGTCTTCTAGAGCCTTCTTTGAGGTTTTACTAGCATACAGGTGAGAGGATTCTAATTCATTCAGAAAAGATCTTATCACTTGTTTCTAGAGATGATGGCGAGTTATGTTACTCCTAATACGATTATATAATATTTTTCAGTTTAGTCTAAAACAGAGAGCAGTCAACAACACTGGAACATGTAGTGTCATAAGGGAGATAAGCAGTAGAGGTATTACAGGTCCCCTACACCAATAGATTTTATTAATATTAATGTTTTATTAACATCCCCCTGTGGGTTCTTATCGCAGTCCGTAGAACTGACTGGTCAAATGTTATGAGAACTGACACGCTGATTGAGGGCAATTCTATATGCAGTGCAGTACGCCATACAGAGCTTTCTCTGTCCAGTGCTCCACCGCTGAACACGCTACCATTCAAGCCAAATTTGCATTTTTCGATTTCTCACACACCATTTGAATGTCCTATAATGTAACTCATGGTATGATATCATATGAAAGATTTTATGACACTACAATTATGCTTTAGGCACTCATGACCCCATCATACAATCATTTTGAATGTTTGAAATCTAACCCAAAATGTACCAGCCCTAGGCTGCTTAGGCTGTTTGAGTTAAACCACTATCATCGAGCGAAGTTGTGTTTGGAAGAGAGCGCTATTCGCATACTGATAGCCCACACACAAACCTAAACGTGTAGGATACAGTGACCGCCATCTAGAAGTGAGACGGTCGGTTTCCCATGCCAACACGTCATCACCCAGAGCAACACTTGCAAGGGTAACATTATGTTCTATTGGACCACAGATCAAAACCGGCAAATTTGAGACAACTGGGGTTTGAACCATGAAGCCCAGGTGCAGGGCTTCTAATTGACGTCAACCATCTTTTTTTTTTCCTGTCATGAGATGAGGAAACAATCTGTAATGCTCTTACCGAGAATTCGATTTCAATTTAATTTTTAGCCAGTTCATTCTCTTACAGCAAGTAATGTATTCTTGCAAACCCATCAAGGTCATCCTTTGTAAACTTGGAGGATATATTTGTGTGTGCACTCGGTAAATGACTGTAGTCCATTAATGCATAGAGCCTCAATGATATGACAGGGCCAAAGTTCAAATTACCATATGCTCAATAATTCTATAAATATTTCACATATTCAGTCATGACGTAAATGACGATAGCTTCTGAGCACCATGACTGTTATAGATAAAACTTGTTTATATTTTTGTGAATTGCACTCTCACAAGAGTTTTGGCCGAGTGTTTGAATCAGTGAGTTCCTAGCATGTTTTTGATCAACCATCGTATCCTCCTTGTGCCACCACAGGGCCCTTAATTACTGCTTGGCCTCCATCGCTGCTGCTAATTCAATTTATTGATCGGTTCTGACAACATGACAATAATGTTTAACCACCATCCTTTGCTCCTCTGATTACAGAGTGTACACTCTTTCCTCCTCCATATTCTCGGCTTTTGACTAGAGAGGTGTTTTTCTCTGGGTGGT